>NW_008329033.1:35574-41230 GCF_000622305.1 Nannospalax galili
CCAGGAGCCAAAGAGATGGCCCAGTCAGTAAAGTGAGAACGGAACTCAACATCCCAGAACTCATATATTTTTTAAAAGCTGGGTGTGGTGGTGCCCACCTATAATCCAAGTGCCTGGGAAGCAGAGACAGGAGGGACCCTGGAGCTTGCTGGGTAGCCACTCTTGTCAAATCAGTGAACTTCTCGTTCAGTGAAAGACCCTGTCTCAAAAAATAAAGTGTATACATATTTTGCACATAGTAAGAAACTGCATTAGTCTAGGGATGTGACAGTGTTGGGGTTTTCTCTAAGATCTATGACCACTGCAGCCATGTGTATTTACTTATATTTACAGTACCACACTTGCATTTCCTCCCATCTAGTGGGCTTTCAGTCAAAGTAGGTAGCTGCTGATTGCCCCAAAGATAAAAGTGCCACTACTGCACCAATGTCCTATGCTGTGTTGGCCACTGATGTGGTTATTTGGTTTTAAAGCTGGTGTTGGACATCAATTGATGTCTTTTTCTTGGCACCTTCATAGTGCTCTCCAAAGCTATGAGAGTGAGGGCCTTCAGGGGAAGTGGATTCAAGTCAGTTCCAGTTCCATTGCTCCAAATCGTGTATCTGAAGTATGTTCTTTCTTCAACAGTAGGGTCTTACCTTCAAGTTCTGTGAGGCAATAAAGGGCTCTGGCAATACCCTATGTAATCAATTGATGTCTTTTTCTTGGCACCTTCATAGTGCTCTCCAAAGCTATGAGAGTGAGGGCCTTCAGGGGAAGTGGATTCAAGTCAGTTCCAGTTCCATTGCTCCAAATCGTGTATCTGAAGTATGTTCTTTCTTCAACAGTAGGGTCTTACCTTCAAGTTCTGTGAGGCAATAAAGGGCTCTGGCAATACCCTATGTAATTTTTGAAGTCTCTTGAACCACCCTGCCAACAACTCAAAGGAAGGTTTCTCCTGTCTGGAAGTGTTTCTAGTTATATAGCCTTTACGTATACATATGAACTCATATAGAGATAGGGTATGTGTAATTTGTCATTAGAAATTGATGCCAGAGAGTAGGTTGTTGTGAAAATCTTGACCATGTTGTTTTTTTCAGGGTAATGTGGAAGATTTTGGAACTAGAAAAATGTTTGAATGCTGGAAGCAGAGCTCAATGCTCTATTCTACTAGCCTAGAAGACAGTAGTGCTGATAGTAATGTGCATTGTAGAGGTCCTAATCATGAGATTTCAGAAGGGAACAAAGTCTCTATTGGCAACTGAGTTAGAGGCCATTTGTGTGATACTTTGACAAAGAATCTGGCTGTTTGCTGCCCATGTCAAGAAGTTACATGAGGCTGAATTAAAAAGCAATGGACTAATTTCACTGGCAGAGGAAATTTCAAGACAGCATAACATTGAGTGGGTGCTATGGATATTACTGATATCTCTTGCATAGGTACGCAGAGAAAAACATCAAGTAGGACAGAATAAAATACAAAATGTGGAGTTTAGAGAGAAATAGAGCATTAGGGTGAGGGTATATCCCATGTCGGCAGTACAGCTTGGTAGTATGATCCATGTGGTACTGTGTTTAGAAGTATGAAAGATGCAAAAGTAAGAGAGTCATGCATTCTCCCACCTCTGTTTCAGGGAGCCACTGAGACCAGGCAAAAAGCAGCAAATGAGTCTTTGTAAGGTGATGAGGGGCTGTGGCATGAAGCTATGAAAGTGAAGTTGGAGATGTCTGAACCATGAGACATCTACTGGAAGAGCTGCCTGCAGAGAGTGGAACCAGCCCAAGAGCAAGATACATGTTGCAGGCAGCAAAGCTGGAGGAGTTGAGCCAGCTAAGCCCTTGAAACTAAAGTCCCAGACATTTGATATGGAGCTATAGGAATTGATATTTGCCCTGCTTGGTTTAGTCTTGATTTGGTGCAGTGCTTTCTCACTATAGCCCCATTCCTTCCTTTTGGAATGGAAATGTTGTTAGTATGTAATTTTTTACTGTACGGGGGTCACAATTAAGGAACTGCTTTGAGTCTCAAAAGATACTTTGCACTTTTGAACAGTGTTGAGACAAATACTGTGAGACTTTTAAAGTTAAATTAAATTCATTTTGCATCATGAGATGATCATGAGCCTATGGGGCCAGGAAGTAGAATGTGGTGGTTTGAATGAGAATTGTCCCCTACAGGCCTTGAACTCTTGCTCCCATTTAGTGGTGGTGTTAGGGAAGGTCATGGGAAGTTCAGCTTTGCTGGAGGAAGTTCATAAATGGAAGTAGACTCAGGATTATTGACTCACCCACTTGCAGTTCTCTCTCTCTGCTTTATGTGTGTGGTTGGAGATGTGCTATCTCAGCTTTCTCCTCTGGCCCCATGCTTGTTCTTGCTGCCATGCCTCCCTGCCATTATGAACTACCCCCCCGCAACTCCCTGGAACCTTCCTTCAGCCAAAATAAAATCTTTTATAAGTTGCTTTTGGTCAAGGCATTTTATCATGGAAACAGAAAAATAACTAGTACAGAAGTATTGATTTGGGGTTTGATTGGATTCTAGAAATAAGAACACTACTACTGGTACCCAATGATCAGTGGTTTATTGTGTAGATGCTGACCAGGTAGGAAGCAAGGTGATCTGAGGATACTGATCATCAACCTTTAGTGAAGAGCTGTTATATACTCCACACTAAGGTAAAAGCCAAATGTATAATGGAGAGTCTTCATGAGAATCTGCTCCTTCAAGGAATATTGAAACTTAGGTGCATCATTTTCCAGAAAGGACAAGTGGGTTAAATACAAATGAAAGGGATTTTGTGAGATCTGAGGTGCTTTTCCAATGGGTTCCCATGAGCATTGGCATCCTTTGCACAATAGACTGCTATTGAACATCTCTTTTATTTTCCTTTGAGTTTGTGCTTATTTTCTGTCCAAAAATATTTTCAATGTCTATTTTTACTGAATTTTTGAGCATTTGAAAGAAAACATCTTAACCATCCTTAAACCCCACCTCCCTCATCATCACTCTCGTCTAGCTCCCCTCCAGACACCAGATTTCATGTATTCTGTCATATATAATAAGGTCTTTCGAGTCAAGTTAGTGCACCCAGATGTCCCTCAGTGCAAGTTCATCCACTAGGGCCTAGCCAGCCTATCTAGAGTCCCTCCCCTAAAGAAGATCAACTCTCCCTCACACAGCAGTAATCAGCTGCCAATAGTTCTTCAGTTAGGATTGGGGCCTGCTGCCCATATCCCCAGTTATGCTGGGTTTTTTTCTGATTGAGTTTGCATGGGTTTTGTGTGTGCTGTCAGCATTACTGTAAGTTCATAAAGGCAATGTCCCAGGAAGCTGTAAGACTCTCTTTCCTTATGGACATGTACCTCCTCTCCTGGCTCTTACAAACTTTCCACCCCCTTTTCCCTAATGGTCCCTGAACCCTGGTTGGGTGCAGTTGAATATAGGAGTCCTGTCTAGGGTCCCACACTCTACAGTCTCTTATACTCCTCACTTTGGCCAGTTATGGCCCTTTGTGTTCAGTGCCCTCTGTTGCATAAAGAAACTTTGATGATGAGAGTTAAAAGCTGCATTAGTATTCACTCTACTCCCTTGTTCCACTATGTTCCATGAGCCTTAGGTGTAGAGGTTCCATTGTAGATGTGTCCCTTAGGGTTGGTGTTTCACTGAATTTTCCCCTTACTGACCTCTGGAACACTGGCCCTCAGTCACTGGGTCTCCAGGTCCTGATGCTGGTTAATAAAGCCAACCTAACAGAGTTCTATTTGAATTTTGCATAGTTTATATGACATTTGGGAAGGGGTGACTTACAAAATCACAGATTCTTATAGGTTCCATATTTAAAATGCCTACACCATCAGTCACCCGCACCCGGTCTCTCCCTTAGCATTCACCCATATGGCAATATGGGGCAGCTCCACCCCTGTCTCCAAGTTCCAATATGGCCATGGCTCCACCCCTTTTCCCAGGGTGCCCACATCACCCACTCTTTTGGAAGGAATGAGTAATTTTCAGGTTGCATTTGGACATATAACAGACACTTAATCTCTATGTGTGACTGTTGAGGAACTCTGTAGGAGTCTCCATCTATTGCAAAAGAAGCTTCTTTGATGAGTGGCGACTGGCATATTGTCTGTAAAAATGAGGATCCATATTTAGCATATAGTAAGAAATTAAATTTTTCTAGGGATGTGACAGCCTTAGGGTTTTCTCTAAGATCTATGACTTCTCCATCCATGTGTATTTGTTTATGTTTACTGTGCCACACTTGAATTCCCTCCCATTGAATGGGCTTTAAGTCCAATTAAGTAGCTGAAATTTAATCAGCCTTCAGTGAGCATATCCAGTGTGCACCCTGAATTAATATCAGTATGTTTTTATGTTTACAGTGGGATCATGAAACCTGGCCTCAATGCTATTATGGGACCTCAAGATGGACCTTGTGAGTATGACAGAAAATACATGTAAGCTTTTACTGCCCAGTTGTGTGCTTTTTAAGTGTCACCTAAAAATCACTTGTTAAGGTATGGTTTAAGGAATTGAGTGTATCTAGTCTGGACTGTAGATCATGTGCAGTTGGGATGCATTTCAGTTTTCCCCCAAGGACCAGGGCATTTTACTAGGTCAGCTTTACTGATAGGATGTGATAAGGTAATTGGCATAGAGTGTTGGTTCATATTATTATTTAATGGAAAGGGAAAAGAAGATGATAATATTAAAATTAGGAAGAAGAAACAGAAGTTGTCTAAGTGAGGAAGAAAGCATCCCCAGCCTTCATCCTCAAGATTAAGTAGCGCCGAACCTGAGTCTGACAAAGTGAGATAGCGGGAAGGTATGCAGATCATGTCTTTCCTTTATAATTTGGGACTTTGTTATAACACATTATGGAAAAAAGGCATGCACACGTGTGTGTGTGTGTGTGTTGTGTGTGTGTGTGTGTGTGTGTGTGTGTGTGTAGTTTTCGTTAAACCGTTGATTTCTTGTCTGTTTAGTTTTCTGTCATGTGCAGAATTTGGATCTGAGTATCTGAGAGATAATGGCTTGTGTTGAAGGGAAGAAACAAAATGTAGATGCCCTTTTAAAGGCTGTTAGATGTCTTAGCAGCAAGGAAAGATCCATGTGGATTATCAGGAGCAATTTTGATAAATGGAGCACCTGAACCTGCCAATTTCAAATGTAATTCTGGTTACTTGCCACAAGTAAGTATTAGTGGGTTTGTAATTTGGATTTTCTGTACGTCTGTATGGACATGAGCCTTGGACTATAGATTAGTATGCTTATGCTTCCAGTTATTAAACAGCATATTTATAGATTCAACTTTATCTATACAAACTTTTCATAGTCTCACAGTCGACTGAGGGGTGGTGCTATCCAATAGGAAGATGTAGAAGCTTTGAAATAGGCCCTCCTGGCACAGAAGTATTCATCCTGCTCTTATAGCATGCACAGTTGACCTCTACTCTCCCTGCAGTTTTCTCCATTCCTTAGAAGAGGTCTTCTGCAAATAATTACACAAAGCAGTCTGGAAGTGTCTGGTAGTACTCACCAAAATACCTGTGTTCTACTTGGGAGGGAAATCAGGGATAGAAACAGTTCTATTGGGGTCTGTTCTGTCTGTGTGTGACACTGAAAGCCCAAGATTAGGTAGAACATTATATTGGGTGTGTGGTTTGTGGAATT
>NW_008329033.1:42292-43957 GCF_000622305.1 Nannospalax galili
TTACCTGCATCCATGGAAAATAAGAACATTTGCTTCCTTACCAATGTTATTCTTAACTTTCAAAATGAATAATACCTTCATATCTTCAGCATCACAGGTCCATATTCAATCATATTTCCCAAATGTCCTTTATTAATCTATTGTTAATAGAACCTGATCAAGAACTTGATTTCTTATATGCTTGGAGATTTAGATATTAGAATTATTTCCCACTTCCTATATCCCCCAAAATTCCTGCCTCACAGAATTGACACTGAGTGGCTGATAGGATTATGTGTAAATCTTTCCTGATCAGACTTTTGGTGCTTTGGGTGCAAATGTGCTACCCAAAATGCAATTCTCATGGTTTAACACCCTGTGATAGCCCTTTCTGAGAGGCACTGGAGGTTGGGGTAGCACTAGCTGCTGATTCCCACAACAGTTCCCAGCAGTTTTTTATGTGAGGCTTCTTTTGTCTGGCGAACAAGTCTGAAATAACACCATTTACTACTCTACTTGTCACTCTATTTTTCCCTGAGTGATGCAATTTTATGTGTTTGGACCGGTTTATTTACTTAATTATGTATTTACAAAATGGTACTTTCTTTTCCTTTGATCTTTAACAATAATTAGTCATTTCCCTAAATTGCTTGCTTAGATTTTTCAGGGGAAACATATGAAGGCATTTATTTGACTTTTTAAAATTCATGAATATAATAGATTGCAATAATTTTAATATAATAGCTACTTAATGAGATTTTTTAAAAAAGATTTGGGGTGTGTGTGTGTGGCGTGTTTAGCAGTGGACACCCATGTGCCACAGCACACATGTGGAGACCTGAGGACAATTTTCAGGAGTTGGTTCTCTCTGCCTTGTTTTTGAGGCAGGGTTTCTCTTGTCTCCGCTGCTATGCTGTGTACCTGGCTGATTCTCCTGTCTCCTCCTCCACCTCCGTAATTACATGTCAATGAAATTACAGATGCATGCCAATTCATCCAGATTTTTATGTGAGTTCCAGGTCATCAATCTTGTATGACAAGCAGTTTTGTCATATGAGCCTTCTCCCTAGTCCCTGAGATTTTTGATATAACAAATGTAGAGAAAATAATGTGATTACACTAACTGTATGATTGTTTTGTAGTCAGCATTATAGTATTCTATATACACTGTTCTATACTTTCCTGAGTTGATATTTTAGCCCATACTTACTAGCGCTATTTTTTACTGAAGCATTTTAAAATAATACTACACAGTTTTTACTCTCGAATACTTAATTACGCATTATGAAAAATAAGCACATTTGTTTACCTTACCCATTCCAGTCATAACTATATCAAAATAAACAATACCTTCATAGCCTTATCCATGTCAGGTCCATATTCAATCACATTCCTCCCATGTCCTTTATCATCATCATGTTAATAAGACTATTCAAATATTTGATTGTTATGTGTTTGGAGATTTTAAATTTCAGAATCCTTTCCTACCTTCTGTGTCCCCAAACCTTCCTTAGTCCCCGTGCCTTACACAATGACATCGACTGTTGCACAGATTGTTCCAGCTTGACCTGTGGAATATCCCACCTGGATTTGTCTAAAAGGACAAACTGGGTATTGTGTGATGTTTTAGGGCATAATTAATGTCAATATATAAATTCTCACAGAGTTTGAAAGCATACTGATTAG
>NW_008329033.1:44168-47401 GCF_000622305.1 Nannospalax galili
CCTTTCTTTACCTTCTCTTTTAAACAGTAATTTCACTATGTCAGAGTCCTTTAGGGTTACAATTTATTGCCATACAACTGAATGTGTGACTTGATAAGGAACAAACAAAACTGTTTGCAAACAGGGACTTCATATCAAGTCTTACCTGAGTCTCTTTTTACTCAACTGGTAAAGAGGAACCTCCTTCTCCCAGGTGTCCATATTTTTGCTGTTCGGGATAATGATATAAAAAGATTATATTTTATGGCTAGCACAGGCAGGTTCACCAAATGATACTGACCGTGGTGGTCCTTGTTGATAATGACAGTGATTGCTGTGTTAGCCTAGATCTAAAGAAGTCAGAAAAAGGACTGGTATAGCAATGGAGCTAATCACTGACCATCGCATCTTGTTCCTGGATGAGCCCACAACTGGTTTAGACTTATACAACTGAATGTGTGACTTGATAAGGAACAAACAAAACTGTTTCCAAACAGGGACTTCATATCAAGTCTTACCTGAGTCTCTTTTTACTCCACTGGTAAAGAGGAACCTCCTTCTCCCAGGTGTCCATATTTTTGCACTCTTGAAATGGTAAGTGGCAAAGGAACACTTTGTTTCCATTTTTTTAACACCAGTGACTTGTATGTACCAGCTACTCTTGGTATGGGGGATTCAGAAGTAAACAACAGAATTCTTCCTCCTTTATTAGAGGGAATATTGTTAAAATTGAAATGAGATTATCTCTGAAGAATTTAGCAAAGATAGAAAGTGGTTGTAATGTTAAGCATATTATCAGAACAATGAAACCAATTTCTGAGGGTCCAGAGGACCTACGTGATCAAAGAGGACTGGGCATGCCATCATTATTTTAATATTTAGTCTTTAATTATTCTCAAATGTGAGTGTACTTTCAGGTCACCTAAACTGCCTGTTAAATGATATAACTCCTTGTGATTATTCCTGAAAATTCTAGTTCTGAGAAAACTGACCAGAAATCTGCATTCTCAATAAACATTCTAGGGGAGTCTGTACAGTAATTCAAGAAATGCTGGTCTTTTAAATAAGAGCATTGAGTTAGTTTGTCTATCAAATATAATGCAAGTGAAGTGAGGTGTTTAGAAAGAAAATTCAGGTTGAACTGGGAACAGTAGATGATGTCAATCACACATTTGATGTTAAGCATATTATCAGAACAATGAAACCAATTTCTGAGGATCCAGAGGACATAAGTGATCAAAGAGGACTGGGCATGCCATCATTATTTTAATATTCAGTCTGTAATTATTTTCAAATGTGAGTATACTTTCAGGTCACCTAAACTGCCTGTTAAATGATATAACTCCTTGTGATTATTCCTGAAAATTCTAGTTCTGAGAAAACTGACCAGAAATCTGCATTCTCAATAAACATTCTAGGGGAGTCTGCACAGTAATTCAAGAAATGCTGGTCTTTTATATAAGAGCATTGAGTTAGTTTGTCTACCAAATATAATGCAAGTGAACTGAGGTGTTTAGAAAGAAAATTCAGGTTGAGCTGGGAACAGTAGATGATGTCAAGACTAAATCATTTTGCCAAGATGTTTCAGGTTCGGATGTTCCATGACCCATTATTTTCCCTCTTTCTACTTAGGATGTCTAGGCAGGGAAGAACAATCATCTTCTCCATTAATCAGCCTCAGTATTCCATCTTCAGACGTTTTGATAGCCTCACCTTAGTGGCCAAAGGAAAAGTCCTGTTTCATCGGCCTGCCCAGGATGCTTTGGAGTACTTCAAATTAGCAGGTATGGTTACGTTTTCATGCGGCAGCTCCTTCACCCACAGGATCGGGGAAGAGAACCGGGCTCACTGGAATACTGTTCTATCCTGTGCAGACTTACTCCGGGTTTCTACACTCTAAAATACCTTTGGTTAGTTTGGTGCCAGAATTTTGATTAATTTTGCAGTACTTGCTTGTTACTTAGTTTTATTTTGCTTGTTTTATTTTGTTTGCTTTATCTTTTTTCTGTCCTGTTTAAGTAAGCATGCCAGTGTTTGAGTGTTTTTGCTGGGCCATGTGTCTTCTGTTTCCCCGTTACGATGACTTCTTAACCACATGCTAGAATTAGGCCCAGTTATTCCATTGTTTCAACAGTTTTGGAAAGACCCAGTATCATTGCATTCTTGCCCAAGTAACAGATGGTGCTTTCTTATTTTCCCCTAGTATGTGATCTTGCTCTGAAGCTTTATGAAGGTGCTGTGTAACTTTGTAGCGACCTCATAATTCAGATTAAGTCTATGAATGTGTGCTAGCCTTAAGTCTGACATTTATGGCCTCATATGTTTAGACTGGTTCTTTCTATATTCAGATTGGATGATGGGATTACTTTTTAATGGTTTATGAAGTCTGTTTTACCTTAGAGAAATCTGGATAAAATTTTAGATGATTCCACATGACCCCAAATACAGATTTAAATATTCACCATCTAACTCTCTTTATTTCTTTATTAATTTTTGTCATTTTAAAACATTGCGAGTCTGGGGAATCCAGTCAAACTTTAGGCCAAGTTCAAATGATTGTGATAAGAGAATTGAGGTCAAGAGTTCATGTGTGCTGTGTTGCCTTCTCTGAGGATTTGTTCTCTATTTGGAATTATGGTAACATGACAGATGATATTTGGACCTCTGAACTTAGTAAGGTGACACACGTGATCTCCTGGAAGGCTGAAATACTCTCCACCCTCTGCTCCCTTGAAAGTTGATCCAAATCAGCTCTTGTTTTTCTGTATAAGGACTGAGCATAAAACTCAACTAATTTTTCTGTGACTTGGTTTTCTCTCTTGAAAAACTCTTTATGTTCATTGGCTTTGGAATAAAAGTGGATAAAGATGAGAGACACAGTTAGCAGACAATAATTTTTTTAACTGATTTTTCCAATACACTCTACTTGAAGAACACCTAATTCTGAGTCTTTTTGTTTTCTGTAATTTGCTTTGTAGCCAAGGATTACCTTGATCTTCTGGTTTTCCTACATTCACCTTCCAGATGCTGGGATTACAGGCATGCACCATTACACACAGTTGATGCTAGGGATCAAACCCAGGGTTTCTTACATGCTAGACAAGCCCTCTACCAGCTGGGCTACATCTTCAGCTCACTAGATTTTGAGCATAAAAATTTCTTGCTATGGCATTCCTTTATATGTTAGAAAAATAGGTAATTGACATAATTACTGTCATCATCTTATAAATAGAGCAAATCCAATGTTTTTTTTT
>NW_008329033.1:47839-48754 GCF_000622305.1 Nannospalax galili
AAATGCTCTTCTATAAATTAAATTAAAAATCACCAGAGCACTAATGGACAACAAAGTCTATCTATTAACTAATTTTAGGGCACTGAATTTTATTAAAAAATTATATTCTAATGATCCACAGTACTATGGCTCAAATCAATTAAGAAAATCAACTCAATTAAGAAAAAAAATCATCTGTGTATCAAACAGACTCATATACCTCCATGATCCTCTTCCTTTGACCATGGTTGGCTTCGCTTGGAAGGATGGAGGAAGTGATTCCTCTGTGTTGACCGTCCTCTTTCTAGACTGGACACTGGTTCAAGTCCATCTGGTGGGGTCTTCTCGGCTTCCTTGATCAAGAGAACAGGTGACACATCACCATTACAGGACATTTTGAGAGATGCTCATAGTCCCCTGGAACTAGTCGACCTGGGAGGGCAAGGAGCAAAAACTGTCCTTTATTGTCTCTCTAACCAAATTAGTATAGGCCTCAAAGTATGTCTGTTAAACATCCAAGAAGGTTATTTCCACCAGTCTGGTACTTTTAATTACTGTATGTCATGTAGATAAATCTTGGGCAAAGACCAATTGTTCTCAGATAAAGCTTACCTAGGTATATATTTCTTAATCTATGTATAATTTGTCAGTAGGTTGTAGGAGTAATATGGTTTTCTCTGGTTTTCATAACTAGCTAGGCATTATTTATGTCTTGCATTGTCTTACCCCTCCACCAGAGTTATCCCACTTAAGGTGCCCCCATTTCCCCCCTTTCTCCCTTAATACCCTTCTCCTACGGTCCTACCTCTGTTGAGCTCCTTCTTTCCCTTTATCCCCTAGATTCCTTGTATACCCTGCCCCCTTAAACTAACTCAATTTTTATCCATATCTCCCTTATTAAGGCCTGTTTCCTACTGTTCTTCTCTTTCAGGTTCT
>NW_008329033.1:52337-56781 GCF_000622305.1 Nannospalax galili
AGCTGTTATAAAAAATAAAATTATGAAATTTTCAGGAAATTGGTGGAGATGGAAATAATCACTCTGAGTGAGGTAACCCAGACCCAGAAACCCAAAAGTCACATAATTTCTTTCAAAGATAGATGCCAGCTAGCTTTGAATCTTTAAATGTGTGTTTAAACTGGAATAACCATAGCACTAAGGAAACGAGTATGTAGTCTTGGGGAAAGAACTTTCGAGGGGAGACGGAACACAGGTGACATAAAAAAGGGAATGGAGAATAATAGAGCAAGAGGGTTAAGTGGGGTGAGGGATGTGAGGATAGGGGAGGGCAGGGAGTATGGGGATAGAGAGCTAACACTAAAGACCTTTGAAAAAAATCATATGAAATCCTACTGCTGTAGAAAACTATCTGACCCAATGCCACATATAGGTTACCTCTGCCTGAGTTGTTGGTCAGAAAAGTCCCATAGATTCCTAAAGATTACAGGCTTTTTTTCATTGCTCTTGGTTACCACCCAGAACTTGAAAACAAGACCCTATTGCTGAGGATACCACATAATTGAGTGAAAACATGGAGAAATCAAGCTGGTACTAAACTGGAAGCTTCATTCCCATTGGCTAGCTTTCATAGGCTGAAAGGTGCTAGCATCCTACTGGGGATAAGAGCAATCATCACTCTTACTCACCTGTGAACCCTGTGTGCTATAACAACTGGCCTGGCAAGATATGCCTACTAGCTCAAGTGTCACAAATGCTATGGGAGTAACCAGCCATTTTCTAATAGGATTTTAGGCTCACTCTACAAGATGGAACCCATGCCTAGCACTGATAATAGAGCCATGAACTGTGGCTAGAAAGGTCATAGGCCTTAAAGGAGAACTTACTACTCTTATTTTGCTAAATGGAAATCGTATTAAAGAAACTCCTATGACTTACGACCATATCTATAGATTAGTGCATCTCTCAGCTCCCATCAGAGATGCTTCCCTTTGAAGTACATAGCAATTAACACAAAGAACCACAGCTGGTCATTGTGCAGAGAATAAAAGACTTCAAAGTACTCATCTCTAAGTGGGACATCCATGTCATATTCCCTTCTCCCAAAGCTCAGGGGTCATTGTGGAAGAGGGGATAGAAAGATTGTAAGAGCCAGAGGCAGTCAATGACTACAACCAGTGTTTTCTGAACACAACAAGAAAGTTGTACACATGAACTCACAGTGGTGGTGACAGCATGCACAATACTTGTGCAAGATCAAGCCAGACAAAAATCTCAGCATTTAGAGGGCAGGTCACAAAATCCTACCCCAGCTGAAGATTTATTGGCAATTGATGACTACTGGGAAAGAAATGTCTTTTAAGAGCTCAGTAATAGAACCAACACACACAGAAAGGAACATAGGGAAAACTTTCTTCAGAAAAGCAGAGTTCACTACTCACTAGCATGAATACAAAGTAGATGGTCACGAGCAGTGTTGGTACCGCCACCACATTCTCACCTGCTCCTATAGACAGTGGCAATGAACTGGCAGAATAAGCCAACATCATGGTGACAGTAAATATAGTGAAGAAGCCCTTCACACCTATTATCACTCCTTAGAAAGAAAAAAGAAAAGGGTCAGTCCAGCTGCCCATGTCAAGAGAATTGTGTATGTTTTCAAACAATACTTTGATAATCTGAGAAACCAGTAGGATCTTCACAATCACCCAACTACTCTTCATTCCCAATTTCATTGCTCCCCTTCACCTGCTACACAAAGTTATTATACAGGTTTATTATTAAGATTATTAGTGAAGAATCTGGGATCAGAATTAAAGAGCTTCACAGTGGCTTTAATATCTAGGTGCAGGAAAGGTACCTTTGAATTTTGGTTTTCCTCTAGGCAAATCACCATATAACTGCAATGGAACAGCGAGCTAATGCTGTGAGTCATAGAACAGTCAGAGGAACACAAGTTAGGAGTCTGGGGAATCTGAATTCCATGCCTAATTCTTTTAAAAAATGTACATGGTGCGTGCGTGTGTGTGTGTGTGTGTGTGTGTGTGTGTGTGTGTGTTTTTTTATTTATATTGAGGGGAGTTGTTGGTTGGCTTAAAAATGTACATGGTGCGTGTGTGTGTGTGTGTGTGTGTGTGTGTGTGTGTGTGCATGTGCCATGGCATGACTGTGAAGGTCAGAGGACAATTTTCTGAAGTATTTCACCCTTTTAGGCTGTTGGATCTAGGGGTCAAAACTCAGATCATCAAGCTTACACAGCATCTCAAAAGTCTAAATGCCTAATTACTATTATTATTATTTGCTCTTTTTGAGACAGGGTCTCTCTGTATAGCCCCAGCTGACCTGGAACTCACTACACAGACCAGGATGGCCTTGAACTCACAGAGATCCACTTGCCTCTGCCTCCAAAGCACTGGAATTAAAGGTGTGCATCACCATGCCCAGCAAAATGCCTAATTCTTAACAACCCACCTCTTATTGTAAAATGAAAGGCTATGCATTTTCATAAGGTGCTTCTTAACCTAGAAAGTGTTGTTGAAAGGTATTTCTGGAATGTGTGTGTGTGTGTATGTGTGTATGTGTGTGTGTGTGTGTCTGTGTGTGTCTGTGTGTATGTGTGGGTGTCTGGGTGTTTGGGTGTCTGTCTGCGTCAGTGTCTGTGTGTGTGTGTGTGCCTGTCTGTATGTCTGTGTGTGTGTGTGTGTGTGTGTGTGTGTAATTCTGGAAATTCTAGTACAATGAGTCTAGGGTGAAGCCTGAGTACTTTTCTATGCTTCATTTCCATATAGAGATACATACATGAAAACAGAAAAATGTATAAATATAAATATATGAATATTCTTGCTCCAGTGGCACAGTCCCAAACAGGTTTATGTTATTTCTGTTTGTATATGATACACAGCACAGTCTCAAATGGTTTATGATGTTTCTATATTTGTATATAATACATAGCACAGTCTCAAACAGACTTATAAGCTATTTCTATGTTTGTATAAGAGTCTTCCAGTAAAAACACAGTTTCATAAAGTTTTTTAGTTCTGCTGGGAACGAATCCTGGTGACAATGACCACACTGGACAGCTGTTTCAGAGTGCACAGTGGGACCCGCTGTGGGCTTTCTTGACAGCTGTATGAACCAAAACACGCTTCACCTCATACCCAAAACTGAAGACACATCCTTCTGTTTAGCTACTTACCTGCTATGCTGTATAATATAAAAGTAAATAAAATACTTGGCAATAACCTCTTGGGGACCAACTCAGTCACCAGTTTTCCAAAGAAATACGGTAACTCTCTGTAGTATCCTCCGGTATGCTCGTGTCTACAGAAAAAAAAAATCCACATCTTGCATCCTAGATTAGTCTAGAAGGCACAGATGAGATTCCAGCCGCACTGACTTCTGCTGCCACCAGGGGTCCAACAGCACAGTGCCCTTCAGGCCCAAGGCTGAACCCCAAGTCCTTCCCCATCTCAGAGGCCAGTATCCCAGGGCTATCAGCCTCATGACACTCTCACTGCTTTCCTCTCTCATGACAGAAATGTCTGCTGTGTCGTCCACTCTGGCCACAGGACAGACCCCTGGGAAACAGAGCCTGATGTCTTCCCTCTCCTCAGTGACTCTGCTCCTCTGATAACATCATCTAAAGAGCAGCTTTTCAGGGGTTCATGTCAGTCAGTGATCACAGAGGCTTTTTTCCTCCCACCTCTTATAAAGAAGGTGACACTGTCATATTCCCAAAACTGCACTGCAGCTCCAGGACAGTACAGACTTTACTTCCCCTGCTCTGACTTTACAGAAAGAGAATGCTTCCTTCAATGATCACACTTTACAAACACACAAGCCTGTAAGCTCCTACATCCTAATCCTCCTGACAGCTTTCTCTCAGACACTGCCTCTCTGATTAATTCTTTTTTTTTTTTTTGAGACAGGGTCTCTAGTCCAGGTTGGCCTTGAACTCCCTATGCCGTCAAAATGGCCATCTTCCTGCTCTACCTCCTCAGTGCTGGGATTATAGGCATGACACCATGCCTGGGTTTATGTGGTACTGTGGACGTAACTCAGGGCTTCATGCATGCTAAGCAAGCACTAAGGTCTATCCTCAGCCCCACTCTCTGGTTGTTCCTTTCTTAGGATGTACTTTCTTACTGAAAAATCTCTTCTGATTTTGAAAGTGTCAAGTCCTAAGCACATGGGGAAGAAATTCTTCCATTTTCACAAGAGATAAAACAGATCTTACTGAAAACCACCCCTCTGGTTCTTTCCACCCCTCCATTCAAGAGGGCTAAATTTGTTCTTATTCACGGTCAATTTATCTCTCCAAATTCAACTTTCTTCTAAACCTACTACACTTAAATTTCTATCAAGCTCCTGCAATTTTTCTTTTGGAAAATTATCGTGAACGTGTTATTTGCTAAAAAGCAAAAGATACTTTTTTAGCCCCTTTACTGATGCTTTTTTTTTAGAA
>NW_008329033.1:57526-58933 GCF_000622305.1 Nannospalax galili
TGTTTTGAGACCTGGTCTCCCTGTAGCCCCCGCAGGCCTGAACTCACCATGTAGACTAGACTGGCCTTGATCTTAGGGGTCTGCTTACCTCTGTGTCCCGAGGGCTGGGAATAAAGGTGTGCACCACCACTAACAGCTCAAGTCATGTTTATTTATGAAGAATCAATTTGTGCTTTTGTGACAGGGGATGGTAAGCAGGAAGAAAGGGAAGGAAAGGCCCTCTGCAGTTATCTGTCCTAGAAATACATGTCAGCTTTCTCTAAGACAAATGGCACGCTTGGGGGTCAGTAACAGTCCAGTAGATACTACTGACTGCAAATGGTCAATAACTCCCTGGTAGAAGACCCACTACAAAGTGCAAGGTCAGGGTCAGTAATTCCCTTTACATAAGCAGATGATGGTGGGTGTCTAGATATCCCCAAATGGGAGAGACTTCCTTGGAGGCTCCTCCTACATTAAAGAGAAAATTGTTTGGTTATACAGTCTACTGAAGGGAAGTCCAGATAAAAACAAAAGTTTTTAAAAAAGTCACACCTGAGGCTGAGCACAGTCTGGGAAGAGCAGCACGCACGGCACTCCTGAAGTCAGGAGGACTGCTGTAAGCTTGAGACCAGCCTGGGCTACATAGCAAGTTCCAGGTCGACAGCCAGACTCTGCATTAAAAGGCCAAAAACAGAAAGAAAAAAGGGAATGAGGAGGTGGGGAGCGGCTCAGTGGGTAAAATGACGGCTGGGCAACATGAACAAGCTTGAGGCCAGCCTGGGCTACATAGCAAGTTCCAGGTCGACAACCAGACTCTGCATTAAAAGGCCAAAAACAGAAAGAAAAAAGGGAAGGAGGAGGTGGGGAGCGGCTCAGTGGGTAAAATGACGGCTGGGCAACATGAAGACTGAGTTTGATCTCCAGCACCCGTGTAAAAAGCCTGTCACGGTGGCACTGGCACCGCTAGAAATCCCACTAGGAGGCAGATGGGAGGATCCTGGATGTTGGCTCCCTAGTCTGGCCAAACAGTGAGTTCCAGGTTCAGTAAGGGACCCTGTCTCAAAAAATAGGGAGGGGTAGAGGAAGCCTCCAGACGCCCATCTCTGTCTTCTACATAGCGTATGTACAGGCATGGGCACCTGCACACATATGTATAGTATAGCCAACAGAAGAAGAAAGGGAGGGAGCGACAGAGAGAGGGGGAGGAAGACATAGGAGGAGAAAGGGAGGGGGGAGCTAGAAGAGCAGAGGGAGAGGAAAGGAGGAAAGGGGAACGGAGAGAAGAGAAACAGCAAGAACAAAGGAAAGGGAACGGGAGGGAAGGGAAGAGGAAAGGAGGAAATGGAAAGACAAAAGGAGAAGAGATGAAGGAGAGGAGAAGAGTGGAGGGGAAGAGAGAGACTGAAGAAAAAAAATGAAAAGAAG
>NW_008329033.1:78672-85981 GCF_000622305.1 Nannospalax galili
GGTGAGCGGCTCAGTGGGTAAAATGACGGCTGGGCAACATGAAGACTGAGTTTGATCTCCAGCACCCGTGTAAAAAGCCTGTCACGGTGGCACTGCTGGAAATCCCACTAGGAGGCAGATGGGAGGATCCTGGATGATGGCTCCCTAGTCTGGCCAAACAGTGAGTTCCAGGTTCAGTAAGGGACCCTGTCTCAAAAAATAGGGAGGGGTAGAGGAAGCCTCCAGACGCCCATCTCTGTCTTCTACATAGCGTATGTACAGGCATGGGCACCTGCACACATATGTATAGTATAGCCAACAGAAGAAGGAAGGGAGGGAGCGACAGAGAGAGGGGGAGGAAGACATAGGAGGAGAAAGGGAGGGGGGAGCTAGAAGAGCAGAGGGAGAGGAAAGGAGGAAAGGGGAACGGAGAGAAGAGAAACAGCAAGAACAAAGGAAAGGGAACGGGAGGGAAGGGAAGAGGAAAGGAGGAAATGGAAAGACAAAAGGAGAAGAGATGAAGAAGAGGAGAAGAGTGGAGGGGAGGAGAGAGACTGGAGAAAAAGAAAAATGAAAAGAAGGAACAAATAAGGGGGAAGGAAAGGAAAAGGGAAAAGGGATTGGGGAGGGAAAATCCAAAGGAAAAGCAAAAAGGAAATAAAAGGAAAAATACTGGGACATGTACTTTATGTACCCCCAGGTCCCCATCCCTAAAGGCAAATTGTAGATATTCACTGCTGGGCAGTTAGGGCAGGCAGGCAGGGAGTTAGAAAATTAAAAGGAGGCAGATGGTAGGCGCTTTAATGGAAAATCTCTCAACTACTTACAACTTATTCTCAAGCCCTGTCCTTCCATTGCTACACTAAAAACTAACAAGCTCTGGCCTTTCAGCAAGTGACAGGGAGCCACAAGCTGCTTCTAACAGCTGCAGGATCACCATGGCCAACCAACTGCACAGGCTCTAAACTGGCCACAGAGCCGAAGGGTAAGCTGATGACAGTAAATACAATTAGCAAATCCTTCCAGGCCCACTGCTACCAATGCTAAAAAGTAAACGGATGCAATTAAGTGTTGTTAGTTATTCCTGTCTGGAAACATAACTAAAAGCTAAGCTGACAGTAAGCACTGTTAGTAACATCCTTTCTTCTCTCAGACACATCCCAAGTTCCAGCCTACAGAACAGAGCAACTCTAAAGGTTAAATCCAATGATAGTAAAGTTAAACATTTCCTCCTTGGTTGATTCCAAAGGGTAATGTGCTGCTTTGGTACCAAGGCCCATGGTTCTCAGGGAGAACAATTCCACACTCTTGTCAACAAAAACCATAAGGAACAAAGGACTTGGGCACCCAGTTCCTTCTTGTCTGATGTGCCAACCTTGCTTTCCCAGGCACAACTTTTTTACTTTGACTCTACTAAATGTACGATGCTCTACCTGCCCACTTCTCTACTGTACCCACACCTGATGCTCAGGGCATTTTTCCTCTCTCTGACACCAATAAAATGTTCTCAAGTTCCCATCTGTGCTTTCTTTCAAATTCTTTTTTTATTCCTTTGGACAAAACCAAGAACTTAGAAAGGAGACCTTGTACCCCTAGTTACAGAAAACCATACATGCCATATCTACTTATTGATTGGATTTTAAAAACATTGTAATTATAAATTTACAAATTATAGTTGTACATTGAAGGTGTACAAAGTAATATGATTCATGAACAAATTTGTGAAATAATTATATAGAGCTAATTAAGGTGATGTCTGCCCCTCAGATATTTATCATTTTATGGTATAGCATTTGAAATGTATTCCAAGAAACTTTTAAATGTCTATTAATATTGAAATATTAATACTGGATCTAATATGCTGTGCAATTTAGCTCAACAGACAAAATGTTATTCCTCCTGTTTAACATCTTTCATAGCCTTTGCCCACCATCTATCCCCTTTCTCCATGCCCCAGCCTCTGGCAATCACCTCTGTGATTAATTGCTTTATAATCCACATGTAAGTGAAACCTGATGTTTGTCTTTTTGTGTCTGGATTATTTTACCAGCATGACGTTCTTCAATTCTATCCATATTGTCACAAATGACAAACCTCCATTTTAAAGGAGAGCAGCTTTCCACACCACATTTTCTTTACATTTTATCTGCTGCTGATCAGCAATTATTGAACCTGGTTATTCTGAGTAGGGCTTAATGAGCACAGGATTGGCAAAATGAGTTCAAATATCTGCGTAAGTTCTCAAGCAGTGGAATTAGGAGGTCTGATCACTTCTTCTAATACCTACTCATCACTGCTTGGCAACATCAATCCCGTGAGGCCACTGAGCCCAAAGACCTCAGACCCTTCCGGCCCATGACTCAAACCTGTTTCTAGTTACATGGGGAGAGACAGCACAAAGGCAGTGCTGATTCCTCAACATGAGAAACAAACTTCTGGCCTCCAGAACATTTCAGAGGTTAAAATGTAACATTTATCTCTGGAAAAAAATCTGTGATACCCTCATTCCAGAGATGATGGTGAGGAACTATGTTCTTACCAAAAGAATCAATCACTAATCACCCCAGCATGCATGAACTAGTCCACACACAAAGGACATTTTCACATAATCCAAATTCTTATAAAACACAGGTAGCGGGGCTGGAGAGTTGGCTCAGCAGTTAAGAACACCGGTTGTTCTTGCAGAAGACCCAGATTTGATTCCCAGCACCCACATGGCAGCTAACAACTGTCCATAGCTCCAGTTCCAGGGAATCCAACAGCCTCTTCTGACCTCCATGGGCATTGCACGACACGGGTGCACTTACCTACATGCAGGCATAACACTTATACACATAAAGTAAAAGTAATAAATGAAATATTAAAAAAGCACTAGTAGCAAAATAAAAAAATACGAATTTAAACTGATTAATTCTCAATTTCTCAAAAAGTATCTGAAAAAACAGCTAATAAAACTCTTCTTTACTTCTCTGAATTTTTCTAAGAACATTAAGGGTACGTTTCTACTTTCAGTTTTTCCAAATGCATCTTATGACACAGTTCCCCATGTCTACGTCTTATAGATACTGTAATTTACACTGTGCTGGGTAAAGACACGGCATTTACACAGGAAACAAACCAAGTAGTAGCAGGTTTAGAAAAAAATGCAGATCTCAGCCTTCAAGGAAGATAAAAAGATGACCACTCTGCGAAACTGTTGCAATAATCACCTCATTGGAGAGTAACATCTGCTCCATACAGAAGAAAATTCACACAAGTGAAGAGCTGATATTTATCCTTATTCTTTCTTTCAAAGTTAATCAGCATTTTCCAGACATCAAAGAAGATTCATGGGGACTGGGGAGATGGCATAGTCGGTAAGCTGTCTGTCTGTCATGCAATATGCAACAGAGACAGAAGCTTGGCGCATACTTGCCAGCTAGCCTAACCAAATCAATGAGCTCAAGGTTCAGTGAGAGGCCCCACCTAAAACCAAAGGTGGAGAGTGATCAAGAACACCTGACATCAACTTCTAGCTTCCACACACATACATGCATACACACCAACGCGAACATGCACGTAAATCCTACAAACATGCACACAGACCACACAAATACACTCAACATAAGCTTCCTCCAAGTCCCTAAGTAGTAAATGGAGATAATATATCAAGCGTCTCCAACCACTGGAGGATACCCTGAGTCTGTGAACTCCAAGCAGGGAGCTCAGCTGCCAGCAAAAGTTGTTTTCCACACATGAATTACAATGAGAATTCTGACAATTGTGATGTTGTTGGAAAACTGTTTGGAACATGACATAGTCACTAAAAAGTACTATCACGAAAGGGTATCTTTAAGGCCATTTTGTGACTTAAACTGGCTAAGGATCACAAAAGTGACATCTGTATGACAGTCAGGAAAAACTCAGCTCCACCCTATTACCCCATGAGACATATTCAAAGACAAGACAGAGTGGTGATCGCCAGGAGCTGGAGAGGTGAGTATGGGGAGATCCCCTTAATATCAATGGGATTCCATTTGGGAAGAGGAAAATATGTTCAATGGTTAGACTATGGACAGAGCCACATAGCATACTTGATATCACTGATTATACACTTAAAATGGTTAAAAGTGTGACATCTGTGGTGTGCATGGTTTAACACTACATATACACAAGCACATGAGAAAAAATGCATTCCTCCGCTGAGCTCTCAATGTACCGACAGATTCTACCAGCCATAAAATGGAGCCATTTGCTCTGTTCTTGTCATAAACTCAAATGAATGGATTTACATTCACTTATACAAAATAACAGCATTTTCTCAAAATCACGACCCCAATTTACTTACCTCGTCTGGACTTCAGTACAATCATTTCTTAGGACACGGAAAGTGGTGCTCAGAACCACTGCAAGAGTGACTGTGATAGTTGCCTTTCAAAAAGGAAAAGGGAAATAAAAAAGGAAAGAATTTCCATCAGTGGTACAAGATTTCACACACTGTTCCCTATTTTAAGACATATGTCTTGGGCTGGAGAGATGGCTCAGTGGTTAAGAGCACTGGCTGCTCTTGCAGAGGTCACAGTTCAATTCCCAGCACGCTCATGGTGGCTAACAACCATCAGTAACTCCACTTCCAGGGGAGTATTACGCCCTCTTCTGACCTCCATTGGCATTGCACCACACAGGTACACCCACCTACATGCAAACTTTATACTCACACACATAAAATAATAATTTAAGACATATGTCTTGGGCTGGAGAGATGGCTCAGTGGTTAAGAGTACTGGCTGCTCTTGCAGAGGTCACAGTTCAATTCCCAGCACGCTCATGGTGGCTAACACCATCAGTAACTTCACTTCCAGGGGAGTATTATGCCCTCTTCTGACCTCCATTGGCATTGCACCATACAGGTACACCCACCTACATGCAAACTTTATACTCACACACATAAAATAATAAATAAAAAATGTTTTAAAAAGAGATATGTCTTCATAATCACATCTCTCTATGACGACAAATACATCAAATGTTTGGCCAGAGTCCCTGGAAGAATGTAAAACACGTATGTCAATGGACTGCTTTCTAGATTAAACTGAAAATTAAGGGATCTGCATTTGAAGAACTGATGACAACCCAGCAGACCCTGGGAAAGCCCTGCTGTGTCTTCACACTGCTCTACCAGGCACAGCCAAGTCAGGTACTGGACCTACAGGAGACACACACAGGGTAAGAGAGACTGTAGGCACCTGGGGCAGCTGCTTGGAGAACAAACTAAAGTCCACGCCACCAAGTTTTTGCCTAAATTTGGATCTCAACTTTTGTGCCAAGGAACACGCACAATTTTTTACTTAAAGAGATTCAAATGAATATAGGATACCTTTACTCTTATCATTAGACATGAATAAAATTTCCAAGACAGGGATGTAGCTCAATGGTAGAGTGCTGGCACAATGTGTGTTAGACCCTGGGATTTATCCCCAGCACTGGAAAATCAATAAATAATAAAACTTAAAAATCACTCACAGCATAGTTTCTATGTAATTTTGCACACAAAGGAAGCAGGGATCGCTGGGCCTCACCCATGCAACCTCTGGGAAGCTTATGCCTGCACAAGAAAGTACACCGTCTCTGTCACCAAGCATGGAGCCAGCATTCTTGGGGCACCCAAGGGCTTCCATTACCCATGATTTCTGTCACTGCCTCTCCATCAGCCTCAGACAATGAGGCCTGTGGTCAGCACATCTCATCTGAGCTGCCGACTCCTCTAAACCCTCACCGTTTACTCTGTCTGCACAGGTGACTCACAAGGAGACCATACCACTTTTGTTTTTGGCGTAAAATTTCTTTCAAAGATGCTTTAATTAGCAAGTGGATAAGAGTTACATTGCAGCATAACTTATTTGAGAGACTGTATTTATTCATCTGATAATTTTAAAAACAGGAAATTGTAATCTAAGGAAAAACATCCTACCATGTAATTTGAAAATCTCAAATTAAAAAATAAACCTCAGGTGGGTGAAGTTTAATACAGGGGTCCTGTCCAAGGACTAGCACTGAGCAGACTCTTGATCTCTACACTTTGGCTGTTTATGACCTTTTGTGTTCCTGGTTCTCTGCTCATGAAAGAGCTTCATTACTGAGAACTGAGTGATTCATTAGTGTCCTCTTCTTTACCCCTGTTCTATGTTCCATGAGCCTTAGGTATAAAGGTTGCATTGCAGATGTATCACTTAGGCCTGGGCAATTCATAGACAGTGTCTGAGTGTGACCAGTTGTGGTACTTGGTAATAGTTTCTGACTGGGGCAAAATGAGCTTCTTTGATGAGTGGTGACTGGGATATTTGTCTGTAAATATAAGAATACATATTTTGCACATAGTAAGAATTCATATTAGTCTAGCAATGTGACAGTCTTGGGGTTTTCTCTAATATCTATGACCACTCCAGTATGTATTTGGTCATGTTTACTGTACAAACTTGAGTTTCCTCCCATTGAATGGGCTTTTATTCCAATTATGTAGCTGTTGATTACCCCCAAGATAGAAGCACCACTAGCACCAATGTCATATGCTGTGCTGGCCATTGATGTGGCTATTTGATCTTGAAACAGGTGTTGGATCATGGATTGATGTTTTCCCTTGTATACACAAGTCCCATGGAAACTCAGGCAGACAAAAACCCAGCATAGAACTGGGAAAATGAACAGCAGACCCCAATCTTAGCTGAAGAAATATTGGCAACTGATTGCTGCTAGGCAAAGAAGATCTGATTTTCCTAAAACCAGGGACTCTAGATAGGCTGACTAAACCTCAGTGGATGAACTTGTACTGGGGAATGTCTGGGGACAATGACTTGACATCCCTTAACAGGGATGACATAGTTTATGGGCTCCAGTGTGGGGGCTGAGGGATGGTGCTGGTGGGGATGGGGGTATAAAGATGATTAAGATTGATTGAGATGTTCTGTATGAAATACACAAAAAATTCAATAAAAACAAACAACAAAATAAAGCTTCAATAGTACAAAAGCCCTAATACAGAAAGACCTTGTATTTTTTCTTTTTTTTTTTTTTGGCAAGAAGCAAGTCAAAGTAGAAAAACAAAAGCATGATCTGTACAGACTACTTTGTGAATACGGTGCTCCAAAGACTAGTTTCCCTTACATGATGTCCTTAAAATGTTTTGCAACATCAATCTGGGAGTTTGTGTGGAATATATCTCCCTGAGATGTTTTTACAGACTTCAGAATATACCGCATTTTAACAGATCATACCAATAAACATGCACTCATATGTATATCATACATATGTCTATACCTTCATATAATATAAACTTTAAGAGGATTTAATCTTT
>NW_008329033.1:86035-88035 GCF_000622305.1 Nannospalax galili
TTTTTGCATTCAAATTTGCTATCTTACACTAACTGCCAATACCAGGATTTGGATGTAAACTATGGGCTTCAAAGCTCTACAATAGTTTTGAGTCATTTTAAGCACAGTGGTAAAGCAATGAATTCCAGTATGGTATCACAGTTTTATACATCAGACCAGTTCTATTCTTTTTGCATAAAGTAAAAGAAAACCACCAGGCAAACTAAACATTGAATGACACAACAAATGTCACTGCCATCTTTGTGGATCTGGCTTCTAGCCTCTATTTTGAACAGAAATACTTTCCCACATTTGAGAGTCTCCTGGACCACTCTCACCAACCATTTAAAGGGAGGTCTCTTCTGTACCAGGTGACACACCTACAGTTGAACGTTTACACCTAGGGCTCATGGAACAGAGCAAAAAACTAATGCATCCCTCAGCTCTCACCAGTAAAGCTTCCTTTTACAGCAGAGTACAATACACACAGGCCACAACTGGCCAAGTTTTAAAAAATAAGA
The DNA here is from genome assembly GCF_000622305.1 of Nannospalax galili. NCBI lineage: Eukaryota > Metazoa > Chordata > Mammalia > Rodentia > Spalacidae > Nannospalax > Nannospalax galili. The sequence goes on from NW_008329033.1 coordinate 86,536, forward strand.
GGCTGCAGCATGTGTATCCTTGGATGGGACTCCTGTATTGAAACTCACCCACCCACAGCTCAGGTACCATTGCAGAAGAGGAGGTGGAAAGATTGTGAGATCCAGAGCTGGTTCATGAACACAAGGAAGTGAAGGCTGTCGGGTCACTGGAAGTCTGCACATGTGAACTTGTGGCAATGGTGGCATTGAACACAGGACCCATGCCAACTCAATTAAACAAGGGCCCAGAGGGGAAGAGAGAAATGGGTACTGGGCCTGTCCTAGACTGAGAACTACTGGAGACTGATGTGGGATGAGGGAGAGTATGCCTTATACACGATCTCTAGATGGGCTGACTAGACTCTGGTGGACAGATTTACACTGAAGGACATCTGGGTACAAATGCTTCACTGGATGGGAGTTGACATGTATTGCGGAATTCATGAGGTCTGGTGGGGTTATGGGGTGGGGGACATAGATGGAGGAGGGGACCTAAATTTAATTAACAACTGTTGTCTAAAATTATAAAGGCTCAAAAATTTAAAAAAAAAAAAAGAAATTGGGTTAAAAAAAATGTAAAAATCCCCAGAAATGTTAACCTGTCTTTGTTTCACTGTATTTAGTCGATTTTTCTTAAAGTGGGTTCTGAAGGCTATTTTGTAACTTTCACTTAAAATTTAACAAAAGGAATCCGAGTCTGAAGAGATGGCTCAGCAGTTAAGAGCACTGGCTATTTTTGTATAGACCAGGGTTTGATTCCCAGCATCCAAATGACAGCAAACAACCATCAGTAACTCCAGTTACTGCATCAGGGCCAGATTGCTTCCACACGAGTTTTTCATAGCACATTAAAATAACTCATCATATTACCTGAATCATAATGACCTGGGGAAATCCCTTATAGTTTTTGAATGAACACCAGATAATCCACCTGAGCTGATGCCAGAAGGAGGGGTCAAGCAGGACCTTTGACTTATCTTCACATAGGCATAACTGGTAAAAGAAGGAGCCAGGGGCTCCTCCCAAGCCCATGTGACCCCTGAGGAACAGGTCCTCAAATGACCTTAAGAGTAAAAATAAATTGGTTTATCAGGGCCAACTATATGGCCTTGAACATCCAAAAGGAAAGTATAACCAAAGATTAAATGTGTCAATATAATTTCTTAAGAGTCCATATGCATAGCTAAAGGATACATAAAAAGCAATAATGCCAGACAGGAGATACTTTCTTTTGAGTTGTTGGCCAGGGTGAACAAAGGGACTCCCAAATAATAACCCAGCATAGAACTGGGAAAATGAACGGCAGACCCTAATCTTATCTAAAGGAATACTGACAACCGATTGCTCCTAGAAGAGTAACAGCTGACCTTCCTAAAACAAAGACCTCGAGATAGGCTGACTAGATTCAACAGAAGGGCAAGTATTGGGGAATGGCTGGGGTGCTGACAACACAGCAGACAGTAGCAGGGATATCAGAATATAAGGGCTCTAGTGGGGGGAGGGAGGCTATGGGAGGGTGCC
>NW_008329033.1:88322-98138 GCF_000622305.1 Nannospalax galili
ACCCACTTGTGAAAGAGATGTACTCTTGCTCTGGAGTGTGTTACTGAATATGTTAAATCTGTAGTGAAATGCTTCCTCTAATCAGGTAGTTATTAAAAATTAAAAAAATAATGATTAAAAAAGTAATAATAATTAGTAGATGTGAAAAACATTACCATTGAAATCTACCTGAGGACTTTATATCCATGCTCAGATGCCAAGGAGCTCAGAAAGTCACCGACTGTCACTAGTAATAATCAGATATATAGCGATTAGAAACACATGTGCAAACATCTTAATGTCAATTGCATTAAAAATGAATTTTTCTGTATGAAACTGTATTTTAATAATGAAATGGAAATCTTTTTCAAAGGTTAAAATGTCATTTAATATTACGTCTTGTAGGGTTTATACCGAATACAATATTGTATAACTGTAACAATTCAACTGTAAACCTAAAAATTTACAGCCAATTTTGAAAAAGCTGCATCTTAGCTCATAAAATTGGTATTGAATATGTCAATGCTGTTGTAATGAAATGCTCCTTCTAAGTATGTGGTTATTAAATAAATAATTAACTGGAAAAAATACCCTGTCAGAGGATATCTCTTCCAATTTAAAAAATGCATATTTCAATATCTTGTGAATTAAATCTCATTTTGTATAATGACATTAGGAAACATAAAATCAGCATATCCTGTTTTAAAGTTATAATGATATTTTTCCATTCTATGATTATTGTCACTGGTTTGGTTTTGATATATAAATTAAAGAGAGAAGACTATGCTGGCATGTTAAATCTCTCAAGGGTTTCAAATGATAGCACAAATTTCTGTTTACTGAATAGGAAACACCTCTGCGGAGAGAGACTTTATACTGTCTACTCTCTTGGTTTGGTCTGAGTGTGGCAGCTTCATAATACAAACTCCTTGCCAGTGCCTGGGCAGGAGGACGTGGGTGGGAAAAGTGAGACCTGAGAAGGAGGGGCCTTCACAAGCTCCATAGTCCCCTCAGGCTTGTAATCACAAGAGGAGGGAGAAATCTACTCTTTCAGCCCAGAGAAGCCACAACTTGTTTTGGAACTACTAAACCCCAAGAGAGGCACAAGAACGGTGGCAGGCAGTAACTGTGGCTGTGCCCAGAAATGTTAGTGCCAGCTGCTTCTCTAACCTGTGACAGGGCTGCTCCATCCTGCTCTGCTTCGGCTGCTACCCAAGGTTCGCTGATACCAGGGTTCCTAGTGACTTCCGGTAGCTGAGTATCTGCAGAGCTCATTGTAGTCTTGGTGCATGAGCGAACAGGAAGTGACTCTGGCTGGAAACCCTTGTTGTCCTCCTTGTAAGCATTTAGTGACTGCTACCTATTATACATGAAGGGATCGTTTCTAATGATTTGTTTAAACTCCAAGCTTCTTAGGAAAGGCGTACTAAGTAAAATGAAAATCTTTTGACATTCCAGGAATATGGTTTCATTTGTGTGTGTGTTGAATTACAGATGCACTGGTGAAGAATTCTTGACAATCCAGGACATCGATCTTTCATCATGGGGCTTCTGGAAGAATCATGTGGCCTTGGCTATTATAATTATTATTCTCCTAGCAGTTACCTGTGTACAACTACTCCTCAAGAAAAAAAAAAAAATTTTTAAATTCCTCTATAATTTTCTATAAATTACCCTCACATTCAGAAGTAACTCTTTTGTACTGTAAACCCAGTTTTAAAACCCTGGGCTGAGGAGATCTTATGGGCTAGGAGAGAATTTACTATAGTTTTTTTACCTAAGGAGATTTAGTGGCAAACTGACTTTTAAATGTTTATGCTCATAAGACAAATGCTACACCCAGCCCTACCCATAGAAGCTTCCATTTGAAAAGAACTGTGGTAAATGCAGAGACTGGTAGCTGCTCAGCAAACTGAAAAAGGGACCCTTGGGTGCTCAGCCCCACACAAGGCATTTATACATAAGGTTGGCAACATTTTGGAAGAGGAGACAGAAAGGATTTGTTAGAGTCTGAAGGCAGGGAGAAGGCTGCAAAATGCTATGCTCTGGGCACGACCCAGCCATTGCAGTCATGGTCTGCAGCAACTGCAGCTGCCTGCACTGGGCTGTCATCAGTCGCCTGGGTCAGAGAAGGACTCTTGGAACCACACCCCATCCCGCTGAACTGCTGGCTACAGGTGGATTCTGAGGGAGAGGCAGTCATTGTCTTCGATTGTGAACCCAAGCTGCAATGGATGGTCCAAAACCCAGGGTCAAACAGAGGGCCCTGGTTCTGCTCAGTGAGTCTCAAGACAGAAACCCAAATATATGAATGCGAAAAGGGAACTTGTAAGGGGGGAGGGGTTGACAGGGGTTTGAGGGAGATAGTAGAGGGTAGGGGGTGGGTAAGAGAAAGCAGAATGCATTATATACATGTATGAAAATGTCAAAGAAGAAAATAAAAGTTACAGACCTTGATAAAGGAATTTTTTGTTTTAAGCTATCTATTGAAGATTTTTTTTTGACAATTTGGTTTCTGTCATATTGTAAATTAGTACTGGATTATTTTCAGGAAAACAATCACGAAATAACAGCAAAGTAAATTATAAGTAGAAGAATCCAAGACCCAAACTAAAGTTAAGTTCTGCAGGTTCATTCATCTCATCAGATGTAACCATGAGAATTAAGCAATCAGATTTATTAACCTGAAAAGAACTGAGTTCTAGAAAGTCTTTAGCTCCTCCTGCCACGGGTATCGGTTTCCTCATTTTTATACAGAATTGATAAGTTACTATTTCTCCAAATTAAATATCCAATTAATCTATGATCTGTTGTTATTTGGTAAATAACAAATCTAATGATGCTGTTTATAAGTATGGAATCTAAAATGTATTGGACAAAACCCATGTTACTTCTGTGATTAAAAAAAAAAAAACCGAGGTGCTTTATGTGGAAGCACGTGCCTGCAATCCCAGCACTCAGGAGGTGTGGCAGGGGGATTGCGAGTTCAGGGTCATCTTCAGATACATAGTATGTTTGAGGCTACCTGGGCTACAAGAAACCCTGTCTCAAAAACCAAACACAAAATCAATGACAATAGGAAACTGTGTCTTTGGGAAGCTGATTAAGGTCAGCAAGTCGAGTGCTTCTGTCTAGGGATGTTATGGCTCTGGAGTCTTGGCTGGGGCAATGGCTCTTGAGAACAGCTCTGGGAAACTGGCTCTAAATTGTCACTAACCTCCCTGGGATATCTCAGTGCTGTGCAGTTTGGATAAGAGACTCTCCTAAGGAACTGCTGAGGCACAGATGTTTGGGCCCTGCCTCGACTTGCACAGCAGCCATCTGCAAAGCTGCTTCCATGAAGAACTAGCCACTCCTGGATTTGTGATTCCAAGATCTGTTCTGGCCCTGGAACTTACAGACCATGACTTAATAACAGCTACATCTGTATCTGTACAGGATTCAGGATTCCTTGTTTCCCTCGTTATTGTAATGAAATCTCTCCTAACCTTTTCCGTAATAGGGAAGCAATCTGAATGTTTTTAAACATTTGAAAATATTGGTGGGCAATATATCAAAAAGTATAGTTCAGTGAATTACCGTAGAATGAAGAGACATTGCAAAGCACTCCAGGTCAGGAAATGGATTTCGCCAGCACATGGAAGGTCACCTGGCCCTCTCCCAGTCAGGATTCCCCCTGTCTCCAGTTGATTCTGAAATGACAGGTGTATTCTTCCGTGTTGCTTCCCACCCACTTTCAGCAAATCTTTCTTAACTTACTGAGGCAGAGTCTCACTCCAGTTGCCCAAGCTGGCTTCAACCCATGATTGTCCTGCTTCTGCCTCCTGACTTGCTGGGATTACTGAAGGGCACCCCCACATTTGGCTCAATTTTTATAACTATAGAGATTTTAGGGGAAGTCTACGAAGTTCCATGTGTCCACTGACCAGATATTGTTAACGTGAACACTTTCCTTACCAACATGCACTGGTCAAAGCCAATGTTAACATTTGGACATTGCTGCTCATTAGCCTGAGCACTGTTCAAATTCTTCCATTTTCTTCTAGTATTCTTATCGTTTAGTATCCAATTTAGGAAATACATCACATATAGCTTCCCTTATAAAAAGAAAATAGTTTCAGAAATAAAGTGGTCTAGGTGATCCCTGAATGTGGACTCCTGTGACTAGATTTTGAATAGTACTTATCACATAGGTGTTTTGCCCTATTAATGCATCATCAATCTGGAAAATATAGCCATATATATTTATCTTTGAACTCTAAGGGACAGTTTTCTTATGACTCTGGATTACAACATGATGTTATACTGTATTGTCATTTCTGATTATTTCATGAATATCCAGGTCAATTGTTTTTTCCTATTTTGGCATAATTACATCTATGTATAACATTCTGAAGACATCCTTACTCTTACCAACAAATTGAACCTATCTGCCAAAGGTTTGTTGTCATGTAAACTAAAGGACATTTGGGCTAATTTAATAGTTTTAATTTATGTGAGTATTCACATATCTTCAGGCTAATCTGGTACAATGCAAACAGTATGTGAACATAAGCACACATGTAGATATACAACACACACATGCAAAAACAGACATGGAAAAGTTTTTAAAAACTAAAAAATTTTTATAGATTTTATAGCCTTATCTTTTGTCAGATTTGACTGTTGATCTGGCTTTTTTCCCCAAAGCTAAAAGCAATATCCTTAATTTTAAAATCCATTCTAATTTTTATTTATGTATTTGTTTGTTTTGGTTTTTTGAGACAGGGTTTCCCTGTAGCCCCAGCTAGTCTGGAACTCACTATGTAGACCAGGCTGGACTCAAACTCACAGAGATTGGCCTGTCTCTGCCTTCCAAGTGCTGGGACCAAAGGCATGTGCCACCACACCCTGCTAAATTTATTCTGTTAAAGGTTGACTCCTAATCTTTGAGAGGCAGAGACAGACTATGAGACCCTTCCTTGTTTTTAAGAACCGATCAGCAGAAAAAGGGAGATGTTCTTACAAACAGACATTTCTTTTGTAATGATTTTTAAAACGGACAACGAAATGTCAGAGTTGAACTTTGGATACTTACCTACATAAAATATTTTAATATAAATTGTTTTTAATCAGATGTACAAGTCTATATAGCCATCATTTTGCTTTTTAAGACTTGTTATCTGTGTTTTGTAAGATCAAAGCCAGAGAAAAAAAATCCCAAGAATGAGAATTCATAAGTTCACTATGGCCTGGAAAATGAAGGAGGCCTCCATCCACATTCACAAACAGAATTTCTTCACTCTGGGTATCTATCCTGGGCTTTTACCTCACAGATCCGTTCTGCACCCTTCCTTAAATCAGAAAGGTGCTAAGAATCTAACCACTGGCTTTGCAGTGTGCGAAGGAGAAGCAGGAGAGAAAGCGCTTAGACAAAAGAAAATGAAGTTAATTCAGGATATGAAGGTAAATGCAACTGGACGTACATGTAACGAAGCCCAGATTCTGATGCTGGAAAAGTTCCAAAAGGGTCCTCACAGACCCACTGGCTTCCAGGTCTGTCAGGAGCCCCAATTCATGGTGGAAACTTCCCAGAACCAAAAACACCAGGGGATTGCAGCTTGGTGTACTGGAAGAGATAGTCAAAATAAAACTGTTATGATTCTTTACCCAGATAAAATTTTGACTGTAGAGTTTTACAGTATTGAAATTGAAAATGAAACTATACATCTAGGGGTCTGGGATATAAAAAGGAAATTTATAAACCAATCAAATAAATAAACAAGGACCCACATTTCTGGCAAGCTCTTATACATCTGTGCAGATTTGCAAAACGGGAAATGTTTCCCAGCCTCCTAAAATTTAAATTGCTGGCAAGTAGGTTAGAAATTTCTCCCAACATCTCATTTTCTGAGGCTTTTATTGTCAGGAATCCCTGCTGGGCCTCCTCTTCCAGATGAAGACACCTGTTCAACTTTGAAACACTGTATGCAGATACTCGGACTGACCTAGAACTAGCTAACTTCCTGCCACAACCTCCTGGAGTGCTGTTTTTAGGTTTGCACAAACGTTCCCACCCAGTCTTCTCTGTAACTTTGCTCTCAGGAACCCTGAAGCTTATTCCTGGCAGGACACAGGCCTTCTGCCAGGGGTTACTAAAAGCAGAAGCTGCTTTGAGAGGCTGCCACTTGCCCTCTGGTGGCGCAGCCCAGAAGAGCATGCTGAAGCCTGGTACCCTGGTCCAGGACGCAGTGCCTTGGCTACTTCCTCTGGTGCTGCCACCTCGCCTGTGCCCAGGGTAGCTGATGATGACTGAAAGTTCTGGAGAAGAGGCTTTCCTGGGCTGAGTCCAGGAAAGGATGGGAGGAGGCGGGGAGGCGGGGAAGTGGGGGGGGGGGTGGGGGCAGGAAGTCCCTGCTGAGCTAGAGCTGCTCTGGCTCTTTAGGGAGGTCGGAAGAGGCGCCTGCGGGAGTGCTGGGCACAGGAAAGAGCAACCTGGACCCTCCCTCACCGACGACTCTGGCCCTGGGGAGTGTGGGTGAGCATGTGGCACCAGAGGGCTTGTGGGTATCGCGGGTGCATTTGTTAGACAGTTGTCAGAGCTCAAGGGCAGTGGCTGCGGGGCTCCTTTCAGTTTCATTTGGAATTGAGTTATGAAGTATGAACAGTTCAGAATGATTTTCTTGAAGTTTTGCCGCGGTTTAATTGGCAGGTCTGCTGGTGTGTACTGGAAAGTGTGGTGAAGTGAAACAGTTTTAGTCAAATGTGAGAAAATGAATATAGTTGATATTGGATAAATCTTACTGAGTGTGGGGGTTACCATAGGTGGAGGGGAAATTTGCTTATACTAGTATTTTATTTTATTTATTTTGATTTTTTGAGAAATGTCCCTCTTTAGCCCCAGCTGGCCTGGAACCCACTATATTGATCAGGCTGGCTTCAGACTCCGGGAGATCTGCCTGTCTCTGTCTCCCAAGCGCTGGGATTAAATGTGTGTGCCACATGCCTGCTAACTTTAATATTTTACGGGAACTGAACTGACCAAGCTGGTCAGTTCTTTCTGTTCCCAAGACATGAAATTTCTCCATGCCATTCAGTGCTTTGCTTAAGTTCCTGAGTTCCTTTGTGGGATTACTCTCCGAATAATTAACTTTTCATTCACTTATCAATTTATTATAACCCATAGTAAATAATACTGAGAAAGGTTGAAGAGAACAGAAAAAACAATCAAAAAAGATTATAAATTTACCAATAAAAAAAATCTGTAATGTGCATGTACATGCACATACATAAATGTTGACTAGGAGTTTTAAAAAGATATGCTTGTTTTTTTTCCCTGATCTTAGCTGTGAGACATATCTCTGCAGTGAGTGTGATGTTGGCCTTGGGTTTTTCTAGATATCTCAAAATCAAATTGAGGAAATACCTTTCTGTTCTAGTTTTCCGAGAATTTAAGTTTTTATTTATTTACTGTATGTGTGCACGTGCATGTGGGGGTACATGTGTGACATAGCATACATTCAGGGGTCAGAGAACAACTTTTGGGAGTCAATTCTCTTTTTCCTTTATGGATTTCAGGGATTAAACTCAGGTCGTGGGGCTTTTAGGACAAAAATGTTGACCTGCTGAGCCATATTGCTAACCATACTGAAAATATTTTAAATCAAGAATGGATTTTAAGTTCTGTTAAATATTTTACTGCCCTTCCCTGATATTATTATATGATTTTTATTTCTATTGATGTGATTTCATTGAATTTTGAATGTTGAGCCAGTTGTGCATTGCCTAGAATAAACCCCGTGTTTACCATACATATATGTATGCATTATTAGATTCAAATTATAAGTATTCTGATGAATGTTTTATGCCTGTGTTTATGAGAGTGGATTGCCTTTGCCTACTTCTGTTGTTTAGCATTGGCCTTCCAGAGTGGAGAAGTGACCTTTCTGCTTCTATTTTCAGGAAGATATCTTGGAGAATGATGGTATCTTCCACAAGTACTTGATAAAATGCACAAGAGAAACTACCTGGGTCCAGTACTTCCTGTTTTGGAAATTTATTTATTATTTATTCAGATGAACATTAACGTATTTGAATCACTTATATGTCCCACTTGAGTTTTCAGTTTTTGTTTTTGTTCTTTTTTGTTGTTGTTGTTGTTGTTTTTGTTTTTCTGTTTGATGGTTTGTATTAGAATATGCAACGACATAAGAAGTTCTTCCACTCACAGAACACATTGTTCCTACCTACATTTGTGAGGACAAAGGAAAAGGCAGAAGGCACAGAAAACTTTACAGGAGCCTTTTTTTTTTTTTTTTTTAACTTTATGGGTATTTACCATGATATTCTTTTTTTAATTGAGCTTTTAAAATTTCATATAACATTTCCCACTCAAATACAGACCCCCTCCCCATCCATACCTCCCCCTATCCTCTCACTGAACCCTGCACTCTGCCATATATGCTGAGTCCTATTCGTTCAGGTGTTTGTACCCAAACGTCCTTCAGTGTAACTGCGTCCACTGGAGTCTAGTCAGCCCATCTAGTGGTCGTATGTAAGTCATACTCTCCCTCATCCAGCAGCAACCAGTCTCAAATAGTTCTCAATCTAGTGCTGGCCTGCCATCTATTTCTCACCTCCCCTTTGGGCCCTTGTTTAATTGAGCTGATATGGGTCCTGCATTTGACACCACCGCTGCCTCAGGCTCACGTGAGCAAGCCTCCAGTGGCCTAGAAGCCTCTACCTCCTTGTGTTCATGAACCAGCCTTGGCTCTTACACTCTTTTGGCCTCCTCTTCCACAATGGTCCCTGAGCCATGGGTGGGTGATGTTCCATATAGAATTCCTATCCTATACTCCACAGTCTCTTATTCTTCCAAACTTGGCCAGTTGTGGCCTTCTGTGTATATCTCACTCTGATGTACGTGGAGGCCTCACTGGTGAGAGTTGAAGGGTGCCTTAGCCCTCATTCTACCCCTTTTTCCACTACGTTTAATAAGCCTTGGTTGTAGGATTCGACTGCATATGTGTCTCCTAGTACTGGGCATCTCCCATGTGTATGTTCTCTGTGCCTGACCACATGTGCAACTCTGCAGTAGCCTCCATCTGATGCAAAAAGAAGCTTCTTTGATGAATGCTGCACGGCATGTTATTCACTCTAAGGGAGGTCTCTTCTATCTGGCACTGCATTCCCTGCCAAGCAGTTCCTAGGTATACACATGCATTAATGTTCAGACACTCTACGTGCATTTCTCATAGGGTTTCTAGGGCATCACTTTTCCTTCTAGGTTTCCTAGCCGCCCCCTCCCCCCAAAAAACTCACTTATCTCTACTCTTTTTCTCACATCCGGCCTCCCTCCTCCCTCCCTTCCTAGTCACAGTGCCCCATTATCCCCACCCTCCCCCTAATACCTCCTGACTTCCACCATCTTTCCTTTCCCGACTTCCCTCACTCCCCCACACCATGGTCCCTTGCATGTCCTCCCTCCTCCCCTCCCTGCCTATTACTTCCACTTTTTCCACCTCAGATACATCTGTTCCCTACTATCCCCCTTTCAGGTTGGTTCTTTTCCTTTACCTCCATGTATCTATCCTTTGCTGTTACCTGGCTCCTGGTGTTACATCAGGATTTGTATACTCACATATAAGGGATTGGTGCTACAATCCACAGTGAGGGAAAACATACGTTGCTTGCTTTTCTGTGTTTGTGTTACTTCACTTAGTGTAACACTCTGTAGCTCCATCCATTTACCTGCAAATTTCATAATTTCATCTTTTCTTACTGCTGAGTAGAACTCCATTGAGTAGATAGATGTACCACATTTTCATTAACCATTCGTCAGTTGAGGGCCATTTAGAT
>NW_008329033.1:98152-107415 GCF_000622305.1 Nannospalax galili
AAATATTGTGAAGAGAGCAGCAACAAACATGGATGTACAGGTATCTCTACGGTACAATGAGTCCTTTGGGTATATGCCAAGGGGTAGTATCACTGGATCATATGGTAGGATCCGTTTTAGCTTCTTTGCGTGTTCTCTACACTGCTTTCCACAGTGGTTGCACGAGTTTGCATTCCCACCAGCAGTGAATGAGTGTTACTCTTTCTCCACATGCTCTCTAGCATTCAGAGCCTTTTGTTCTCTTGATCTTAGCCAGTCTGACTGGGGTAAGATGAAATCTTAAAGTGGTTTTGATTTGCATTTCTCTAATTACTAAGGATGCTGAGCACTTTTTAAGGTGCTTGTTAGCGATTTTTGTTTCTTCACTTACAAACTCCCTGTTTAGGTCTATAGCCCAGCTTTTTATTGGGTTGTTTATCTTCTTATTTCTTTCTTTTTCGAGTTCTTTGTATTTTCTGGATATTAATCCTCTGTTGGATGTGTATCTGGTGAAGATTTTTCTCCCACTCAGTGTGTTTCCTCTTCCCTTCCCTATTTGTTTCTTTTGGTGCACAGAAACTTGGTAAAATTTAATGAGGTCCCACTTACTGATTTTTTACCTTAGTGCCTGAGCAGCTGATGTCTGATTTATAAAGTCCTTTCCTATGCCTATATCTTGGAGGGTGCTGCCTATGTTTTCTTCTAGCAGTTTCCATGTTCCAGGTTTTATATTGAGGGATCTTTGATCTATTTGGAGTTGACTTTTGTACAGGGTGAATGATAAGGGTCAAGTTTCATTTTTCTGCAGAAGGAGATCCAGTTTTGCCAGCACCATTTGTTGAAGAGTTTATCTTTCCTCCATTGTGTGTTCTTAGCACCTTTGTTGAATATCAGGTGGCTGAAATTATATGAACTCATGTCTGGGTCTTCTATTGTGTTCCATTGATCTACATGTCTATTTTTGTGACAGTACCATGCTGTTTTTGTGACTATAGCTCTGTAATATAATCTGAGATCTGGTACAGTGATCCCCTAAGCATTATGCTTTTTGCCCAAGACTTTTTAGGCTATCTGAGCTATTCTGTGATTCCATATGAATTTTAGGATGATTTTGTCAAGCTCTATGAAGAATGTCATGGATATTTTGATTGGGATTGCATTGCTTTTGGTAAGATGGTCATTTTCAGAATTTTGATTGTACAAATCCATGTGCATGGTAGGTCTTTCCATCTCCTAGTGTCTTCCTACCTCTTTCTTTAGAGTTTTGAAATTTTCATTGTAGGGATCTTTAATGCCTTTGGTTAGCTGTATTCCTAAATATTTTTTTTCAGGCTCTTGAGAATGGGAGGGTTTTCTTGAGTGCTTTTTGTGATTGCTTGCTATTGGTATATAGAAAGTCTACTCATTTTTGTAAGTAGATTTTCAGTGAGGTAACCCAGACCCAGAAAGCCAAATGCCTCATGTTCTTTCTCATATGTGAATGCTGGCTTTGAATCTTTAGATATGTGTGTTTAAACTGGAATACCCATAAAGTCAGGAATAGAATAAGATGCTATGGGAGATACAAAGGGAGGAGAGATAGAGCACAGGTGGTATGAAGAGAGGTAAGGGGAATAATGAACAGGAAGGGTTAAATGTGGTTGGGATAGGAGGACAGGGTACAGGAGGGAGTATGGGAGGGATAACTAATATTAAAGGCCTTTGAAAATGCCAATGGAAACTTACTGTAGAAGCTTCCTTAAAATGCATATGTATACATATAAATAGAATTTAAATGGAATTACCCTATAACAGGTTGTTGGGGAGCACAATACCTCTCAGACATCATAGGCTATCAAATAAGAATAACACTGTAAGGTATGGGTTACATCTTTTCAAGTTGTTCGCCAATGGGGGGGGGGGAGAGACAACCACCCCCTTCCAGAACTTGATGGTAGGACCCTATTGCTGAAAATACCACATACTTGAATCATAGGACATGGAGAAATTAAATGGGAACTAGGGACATGGAACCTTCATTGCTACTGGCTAGCTTTCATAATGCTATAAGGTGCTATGCATGCTACCAGGGGAGACAAGTAATCAATGGTTTTACTCAGCTGTGAGCTACAATAATGATTGACCTGGCAAGCTAGGCCTGGTGCTATAGTGTCTTGAATGCTATGGAAGCAATGAACCACTTTCTGATTGGGTGGAAGGCCTGTTCCACAAGATGGAACTCATATCTGATATCATTAACTGGGCCAAAACCCCGTGACTGGCTAGTCCATCGGCCCAGGGAGAGAACCTAGTACTATTATTCTGATACACATAGTCGTAAAGTTCCCCTAAGTTCTTATCTTTATAACCATAGATTAATGCATCTCTTAACTCTCCTCAGAGAAACTTCTCTTTGCAGTAGATGGTGATTAATACAGAGATCCTCACTGGTTAGCAAGCATCAAAACGTGCTCAGCTCTAAATGGGACATCAATATCACACCAGCTTCCTCTAAAGCTGAGGGATCATTGCAGAAGAGGGGCAGAGAGAGTGTGGGAGCCAGAGGTAGTGGCCATCTGCAGTGAAACAGTATTTGCTAGACTCCTTGGGACCATTGTGTGTTCATGCATAGGACCTGCACAAGATCTACCAAGCCAAAATCCAAGCATGGATGGGGAGCGGCTCATGAAAACCCACCCCTAGCTGAGGCACTGCCAGCAATTGTTGGCTGCTGGAGGAGGGAGATTCAGTATTTTTCAGGGATGTAGCCCCCGAGAGGCTACCCATGCTCCAGCAGACAGTCGTTCACCCATGTACATACAGGCAGCACTGTGGACTCAGTGGGTTTACAGAAAGCTCACAGGAAGGTGGGAGGGGAAATTGGGGGGGGTAGAGGAGAAACCAGTGGGAAGGGAATGGGGGGTGGGCCTGATGAAAACACATTATATGTATACATGAAATTCTCAAACAATATAAAAAGTGAAATGTGTTGGACATAATTAGGAAATTTTCTTCAAAAATACCAACAAAAATTCATACAGAAACTTGCACTTTAATGACATTTTTTAGTTAGCTGATAAAGTAGTAGCTTCCTATATATTTTTATATATCCCTAGTTTTTGTTGACACCCCTCCCAACATACTTTCCCCCCCTTTTCTTGCTCATTCCCATTTAAGCCTTTCCATCCCTGATATTATTCCTCCCTTCAGTTTCCATATTGATAACATGTGTATTATTATCCCCTCTTCAGATCTTTTTCTTAGCGTATGATTTATTTCTTGTTCCTGGCCTCTGGAGATACTCCAACTTAGGCACAGACCTATAAAACTTGGAATCTAAGATCTATATGTGAGACCACACATACAGTGTCTCTGGATCTGATTTACCTCACTCAGTATAGTATTTTACAGGTTTATTTTCCTTCAGATTTCATAGTTTAATTTTTCTTTCATGCTTAGTATAATTCCATTGTTTACCACACTTTAATTACCCATTCATCAGGTGATGGACATCTAGGCAGACTGCACTCCAGCTATTGTGAACAGGGCAGCAATGAACATGGATGTTCAAGTATCTCTATAGTAGGATACAGTATTCTTTGACGATATGGGTGGAAGTGATTAGCCAGGTCATATGGTAGTTCTATTATTAGTTTTTTGGTAAGCCTCCACAATGATTTCCACAGTGGTTGTACCAGCTTTCATTCTCACCAAAATCTGTAAGTGTTCCCTTCTTCCCACGTCCTTGCCAACATTTGCCGTCATTTCGTTTCTTTTTGTCGTTTCTTTCTTGATGACTATTCTCACTCAGGTGAGACGGAATCTCAAAGTAGTTTTGATTTGCATTTCACTGATGGCTAAACATGTTGAATACTTTTCTAAGTTCTTATTAGCCATTTGTATTTTTCTTTTGAAAACTTACTGTTTAACTACATAGCACGGTTTTGTTTTGTTTTAATTGGGTTATTTGTTTTTCTTGCTATGTAGCTTTTTGTTCTTTGTATTTCCTTCATTATTTTTGTTGTTTTTTGTTTTTTGAGACAGGGTCTCCGTGTAGCCCCAACTGGTCTGGGACTCAGCATATAAGTCAGGCTGGCCTTTAGCTTACAGAGATCTGCTTGCCTCTGCCTCCTGAGTGCTGGAATTAAAGGTGTGTGCTACCACACCTGGCTCTTTAATTCTTTTTAATTCATTTTGTTACATGATTTTTGGTCAAAAATGATAAGCCGGGCGTGGTGGAGCACACCTTTAATCCCAGCACTCAGGAGGCAGAGGCATGTGGAACTCCATGAGTTCAAGGCCAGCCTGGTCTACATAGTGAGTTCCAGGACAGCTGGGGCTACAGAGAGACCCTGTCTCAAAAAGACCAAAAAAAAAAAAAAAAAAAAAGATATCTGAGTTCTATCTCTGGCCCTGGATGAGACATGACATTCTGCATTGCCCAAGAGATTCTGAAGATTGCAGAGACATACTCTTGTCCCCTCCCCTAAGAGTTAATCCAAATGTCCAAATGGGCTTATAGTCACCTGAAAAAGTTCTCCTCAGGATAACTGATACACTTGAAGGCATGTTAAAGAGATGGAAGGAATAATTATCCCCTTAATGAAATAATGGACTTACACACCTCAAGACCCCCCCCACCACCCTGTATAGTTATTTATACATCTTCTCTGCTAAGTTTTCCTACTTTTCTTAGTTTTACCTCAAAAAACATAACTTTTCCTTTCCCCTGTCTCTTCTTGGATATTGGCATAAATCCTAAATTTGCTTGACTTGAAACTCTGGACTTTCTTGCTTTCTCTGAAACTCTCCTCCTATCCCAGCTACAGACTGTCATTGCTGAGCCTGCCTGCTTTCTTGGACATTGATATTATAGATGAACTAGGTTCTAGAAAGTATCCAGTGGAATTTCCATCTCATTTTGTCCTAGAACAAAAAATTGGACCCAGGACACCTGGATAGTAACAGAAATAGAGACAATCTATTAAGAAAGAGAGCACCTCTGGGCAAGGAAATGGACCAGAGCTGGGAATGTTTAAAGGATCATTAGCTGTGTGACAAAAGTCATAACCCTATGAATCATTTACAAAGTGCCTGCCTTCACTTGCCCATATTTGTACTGTGTATACTCTGTCCTTTAAGGGTAGCCCTTGGTCATAGGTTTCAAGTTTTTTTCTCTGTCATTGATTTTGAGTGTTGTTGTATTTGTGTGTGTGTGTGTGTGTGTGTGTTTGTGTGTGTGTGTGTGATACATATGCTTGTAGTTGTTACCATTCATGCATGCAGTGGCCAGAGGAAGTTGTTGGGTATCCTGCTTTACCACTCTTCACCTGCGAAGTAAGACAGGGCTTCTCACTGAACCTGCAGTCAGACTGGCAACCAGCAAACCCCAGGAATCTTCCTGTCTCCACCACTCCCCAGCAGTTATGGGTGCATATGAGCATATCCAGCAATTGTATGGGTTCTGGGATTTGAACTCAAGTCCTTATGCTTGCACATCAAGCACCCTTACCAGCTGAGCCATGCCCTCAACTCCATTATCTGTTTCTCTAATGTTAGTATTGATGCCTCTTCATCCCACACTCTTATCGCAAGTATTCCCCTCTTTCCCCAAAGATCAGCCATCTTTTGGGTGGCTGAAAGATATGATCAGTTGCCTGTAACTTCTTCCATGCTGAAGAGGGGCCATGGTTCTTGTTTTAAAGAGACCACAGAGCTCTTTCTTTATCGTACCCGTCATCTGGGGAGGAGGCTTTGGATTCCTTGTAGTAGTAGTTGGGTAGAATCCCCGCATCACAAGAGTTTAGCTTAAAACTGTCATATCCTAGAAGTCACAAGTTTTAGAAGATTAAAAACACAAGGTGTATGAGGCTGGAGAGATGCCTCACCAGTTAAGAGCACTAGCTGCTCCTACAGAAGACCTGGGTTTGGTTCCCAGAACGCATATGGTGACTAACAACCATCCAGGGGATACACGACCCTCTTCTGACCTCCACAGGCATTGCACGACATGGGTTCACTTACATATATGCAAGCAATACACTCATACACATAAAATAAAAAATAATAAATGGAATATTTAAAAAATACAAGGTGTAATCAAGAGTTCCATGTTTGTTCACCAGGAGCCCCAGAAGTGCAACAGCCAGGAAAGACATGAAGAGTCCTAGAAGAGTCATTTCTTCATATCTTGCTCCTGGGGAATAAGATCCCATGGGTTGTAAATAAAGACATATTGATGACTATATTACTATATTGAGAATGTGGCAACATACAAAAGACAATTTTAAGAAGGACGCTAAATGCAGAACAGAATAAAAGGAAGACAGTGTGAAATTGTAACCACTGTATCAAAATAAACAGAAACATAAAGTAATGTTACAACTACTGGCAGATTTATAAATAGGGCTATCCACATCTTCCATGCGGTCATCATCTTCCGCGTGGTCATCATCTTCCATGTGGTCATCATCTTCCATGTGGTCATCATCTTCCGTGTGGTCATCATCTTCCGTGTGGTCATCATCTTCCGTGTGGTCATCATCTTCCATGTGGATGCCACCATCTTCAGCTGCCATCATTGGCCTGAATAGTTTCTGTCTGTGGTTGACTTTCTTTTTCCATGTGCCTGTGGCCAATGATCATCAGGCAGGATGTAAATGGCAGTAAGTTTAACTCCTTCTCCCCTCCCCCAAGGTAGCAGGGATCACCTCTTTTTTTCCTCAATGCCATTATTCCCACAGAGCCAGAGAAAGACCTTGACTCAAATTTAGGTTGCATGTTCTGGTTTGTTTTTCATTGCTGTGATAAAACAAACTTGGGGAGGAAAGAGTTTATTTGGGCTTACAAATTACAACCCTTTGTTGAGGGACGCCAAGGCAGGAACTCAAGGCAGGAGTCTGAGGGCAGGAACTGAAGCAGAGACCATTCAGGAATGCTGCTAACTGGCTTATTCCCCCTGACTTGCTCAGCTGTTTTTCTTACTTAACCCAGGTCCACCTGC
Organism: Nannospalax galili; assembly: GCF_000622305.1. Classification (NCBI taxonomy): domain Eukaryota; kingdom Metazoa; phylum Chordata; class Mammalia; order Rodentia; family Spalacidae; genus Nannospalax; species Nannospalax galili. The sequence goes on from NW_008329033.1 coordinate 105,114, forward strand.
CCAGGATAGTGGGACCCACAGTGGCCTGAACTCTCCCATATCAAATAGCAATTAAGAAAATGTCTCACAGACATGGCCAAAGACTAATCCATTGGAAGCAATTCAACATTGTGGTTGCTTCTTCCCAGATGTGTCAAACTGCCAAGTAAAGCTAACCAGCACAGAGTGAAACAAAGTTCACTGAGCTTGTCCCATGTGAGCACTAGTGTGGGTTGGGAAACGAGTCCCTGAACAAAATGGGCATTAGCACTGCTTGGACTGTATGTGCCACAGCCACTACTCAGTGTACTATCCCAAGACCCCAGGTTGTGGCTTTCTAACTTACCATGCAAGGCTGCTGAGGCTTTGACTCGGTATGAACTTTCTCTAGCAACTTGGGTCGAGGGATTTGATAGCCATATCACTATAAAGAAGAGCACCTTGGCACCAATCTTTCTGGTCCAGACCTAGGTCACCCCCACATGCTGACCCTTATCCCACCATGGGATGATTTCTTCTTCCCACTGCCTCATGGTCCTGTTTTCCTGGTTCTTTCCATGGGCTCTTGCCCTATCAGATACAACTGTCAGTTTAAGGGGCTGTTGCGTTAGGGCTTCACTGGGCTGAGTGTGAGGGACTCCCTTTTATATCTGAGTCTTTTTTGGAGTAGAATAAGGAACGGACTCTTTAGGTCCTAGATGCAGAATTACCTCATAGAGTAGAAAATATCCCCCTGCCCTGTAGTGGGATTGGAACAAAGGCCTTAGTGCACGGAGATAGGATCAGACTCTATCTGCCTGCCCCACAGGATGCTCCGTGGCAAGCAGCATCCTTCTGCCAGCATCTTGTAGTGGATGATTTAGACCCTCATCCCTTTGCTCACATTACCTACAATGCTATCACATATCCTCAAGTAGGCATGTTTTTATAGAAGACAACCAGCAACTGCCAACTAGTGTCCCTGGTACCCCTAGAAATTTGCTGATGGTGCACCTCTCACCACTCACCCAAAAAGCTTCTTTTTGTATCAGATGGAGATTATTATTTGCCTTATACAGTTTAAGTTAGGTGTTAGAATGACAAATAACTTAAGCTTTAAAACCACATCTCACATAGGATTCTATATGTTGGATACCTTTTTTTCTGTTTACTTTCTTTTAAGTACCCATTTTGTTTGTTTGCTTTGAAAAACTCAAGGCAGGAGTCTGAGGGCAGGAACTGAAGCAGAGACCATTCAGGAATGCTGCTAACTGGCTTATTCCCCCTGACTTGCTCAGCTGTTTTTCTTACTTAACCCAGGTCCACCTGCCCAGGATAGTGGGACCCACAGTGGCCTGAACTCTCCCATATCAAATAGCAATTAAGAAAATGTCTCACAGACATGGCCAAAGACTAATCCATTGGAAGCAATTCAACATTGTGGTTGCTTCTTCCCAGATGTGTCAAACTGCCAAGTAAAGCTAACCAGCACAGAGTGAAACAAAGTTCACTGAGCTTGTCCCATGTGAGCACTAGTGTGGGTTGGGAAATGAGTCCCTGAACAAAATGGGCATTAGCACTGCTTGGACTGTATGTGCCACAGCCACTACTCAGTGTACTATCCCAAGACCCCAGGTTGTGGCTTTCTAACTTACCATGCAAGGCTGCTGAGGCTTTGACTCGGTATGAACTTTCTCTAGCAACTTGGGTCGAGGGATTTGATAGCCATATCACTATAAAGAAGAGCACCTTGGCACCAATCTTTCTGGTCCAGACCTAGGTCACCCCCACATGCTGACCCTTATCCCACCATGGGATGATTTCTTCTTCCCACTGCCTCATGGTCCTGTTTTCCTGGTTCTTTCCATGGGCTCTTGCCCTATCAGATACAACTGTCAGTTTAAGGGGCTGTTGCATTAGGGCTTCACTGGGCTGAGTGTGAGGGACTCCCTTTTATATCTGAGTCTTTTTTGGAGTAGAATAAGGAACGGACTCTTTAGGTCCTAGATGCAGAATTACCTCATAGAGTAGAAAATATCCCCCTGCCCTGTAGTGGGATTGGAACAAAGGCCTTAGTGCACGGAGATAGGATCAGACTCTATCTGCCTGCCCCACAGGATGCTCCGTGGCAAGCAGCATCCTTCTGCCAGCATCTTGTAGTGGATGATTTAGACCCTCATCCCTTTGCTCACATTACCTACAATGCTATCACATATCCTCAAGTAGGCATGTTTTTATAGAAGACAACCAGCAACTGCCAACTAGTGTCCCTGGTACCCCTAGAAATTTGCTGATGGTGCACCTCTCACCACTCACCCAAAAAGCTTCTTTTTGTATCAGATGG
>NW_008329033.1:107594-111553 GCF_000622305.1 Nannospalax galili
ACATTTTGGTTCCTGACTGTTAGGTTTGTTAATTTACTAGCATTCCATCTTCCTTATCCTCTGGACAGTACTCAAGCAAGGAATGAAATATTTGGAGAAAACAGATTATTTGATATTCTTGCTGGTTTATGTTTGGTAAGAGTCTGAGGGCAGGAACTGAAGCAGAGACCATTCGGGAATGCTGCTAACTGGCTTATTCCCCCTGACTTGCTCAGCTGTTTTTTTTTACCTAACCCAGGCCCACCTGCCCAGGATAGTGGGACCCACAGTGGCCTGAACTCTCCCATATCAAACTTGCAGGTGGTTTTTTTTTCTGTTTTGAAGATTAAGTCCTGTTTTTTGTTATATTTGATAATTTTTTGATAGAAACTTCTAACAAAATCTGAACAGATTGCCTTGATCGTGTATAGGCTGGTCTATTACAGGTTTGCCAATATTCCCAGGCCAGCTTACAGATCTCAAAATGGCTGCAGTTTCAATTGAGGGCTCCTTGTCTTCGCTAGGCCCTTCAGTCAAAATTTGTCTCTCTAGTGGAGAGAATGCTGAAATGTTTGCTCAAGAATATTAAAGTTTCAGAAATAAACTTGCTCAGCTCCTCCGCCCCATTACTTGGTACTTGCTCCATGTGTGCTGAGTTTGTGCGTGGAAATACCCGGAGAGGAAGGGCACAGGGTGGGAGTGGGGGCTGGGGCTTAGTGCTGTTCATCCTTCCCATGATTTTGGCTCAAATTCCAGCAGCCTTTGCTGCTCTCATCAGTGAGATCTTCACATAATTCTTTCCAGTTTTGTCTGTTCTTTCAGTTTCTCAAGAGGATTGTTTAGAACACCTGCTGTATCATAAACAGAGTTCCTCTTGAAGGATTTTGGCTTAAAAAATTAAAACTAGTTGATTGCTAATTAGCGTACAAAATAGTTTCACTGTGATATCTTTAGACATAGCATTGCACCTTGCTCTCACTCATTCCCCCACTGCCCTCCCTTCTGGTCCCACTCTTCCCCACAAATAATCCCCCTTCTGTTTTCTTGTCACATTTTGGTGTGTGTATCTAAATGCTTCTGCATATGAAAGCGTTTGTCTTTCATTACCTGCTTACCCTCTCTGCTCTGCCTTCCCTCTCGCTCAGCCTCTCCGTTCCCTTTATTGTCCCTGTTCTACTTTCATGGCACATACACATACTCACACACACACAACAGAACACACAAACACAAACACAAGCACATATGTGTATTTAAAATCTAGATTCTATATATGAGAGCAAGCATTTGTCCTTCTGAGTCTGGACTATTTCACTCAACATGATGATCTCCAGTTCTATGCATTTTCCTACCAATGACATAATTCTTTATAGTGAATAAAATTATACTGTGCATATGTCCCACATTTTCTTTATCTATCTATCTTTTGACAGATATCTAGGCTGGTTCCATATCTTAGCTACTATGAATAGTCTAGCAATAAGCATGGATGTTCAAGAGATGCTGTAATATTGTGATATCTATCCTTCAGATGTATGTCCAGAACTGGTACAGCTGTATCATACTTAAATTTATGTTTTAGATTTTGGAGGAACATTCACACTAATTTCCTTACTGCCTGCACTACTTTGCCCCTCCCCAGCGATATGTAAGGGCTCTGCTTTACCCTTATCAGCATCTGTTGTCATTTGTTCATTTTTTGTGTATAGAAAAGCTCTCAGTTTCCCTCTTTTGTTTGTGGCCCCAGCACCACAGGGAGAGGGATTCTCCCTATTCTTTCTGTTTTGTTAAGCACTCCTGGAGTCTGTTTCCTTTGGAAATACAATGTCTATTATTGTGGATTTTATATTTCCTCTCCTCTCTATACTGTGACTCTCTTCTGCCATTCTAGCTTCTATTATCATGGATCAGGTGTTTTCTTTCAGATTCACGGGGCCATAAGGGAGTGCTGTTTGACTGTTAGCTTACAATATTCCTCCTATTTAAATTTTTAAGCGAAATGTTATTGATTCAAGAATTTCATACAGTGAATTTTGATTATATTCATACCTTCTCCCCATCTCCACCCTCACTCTATCCCCCTCCCCTCCTGACTTCATGTTTCTATTAGAAAATGAAAACCCCCATCTAACTTACATAAAACCCCTAAACTGGGTGCCAGGGAAATCATATCTCATCAGCGCATCAGTGATCTGTAATTCTGAGTTCAGAATTTTGAGGTCAATATAGAAATATCAAGATTCTTAATAAACTAAGAGGCCCAGAGTCACATGTTAAGTCCTTGTGCTGAGAGTTGCTGTTGCCAACATTGCTCTGACCGTGTGGCCATCTTGGCCCGCCAATTTCTTTCTTTCTTACTTGCAAAGTCCCAAGTTCAGAATTTTGAGATCAGTACACAAGCACTGATCAATATGGTCAGGCAAACATTCATCTCATGTAATAAGGTTTCTCACATGGTCCATTGCACACGTTCAGTGCCTTGGGAGTCCATGCACCCTGGCCCTGAGGCTGCCAGCCAAGAGTGCACCTCATTCCTATGTTATCTTTTCTCTCAACACCATCATTTTGAGCTGTCTTGTCATAGTCCTTCTTGTATGCATCAAAACCCTTACTGAACAACAAGTTCAGGGTTGCGAAAGAGGATTTTTTTTGTACCTGTCTTTTATGCCTTTGTCCTCCAGTTGAACAAACACACAAGTCCTCCCCTCTATTTAAATTTTAAGGGGGCTTTTATAATTTTAATAAAACATTTAAAGCCTAATTTATAGTTAACATTCAGTTTCTGCTTTAAAATCTTAAGTTGCTTAGCTATTGCTTTGATTTATTTAATCTTTACACTTAATTTTTTTGTATTTTTTAGGATCTTTTTAAAATTATTTATTTAATAACCACATGATTAGAAGAAGCATTTCATTACAGCATTAACATATTCGATAGCAATTTCCAAAGCAAAGATGTATCTCTTTCAAAAGTGGCTGTAAAGTATTGTTGTTCCTGATTATTACAGTTATACAAGAATTAATACAGTTATACAATATTGTATGCAGTATAAACCCTATAAGACATATAATTGAATGAGGTTTTAACCTTTAAAAAAGATCTCCATTTCATTTAAAAATATATTGTTTCATACAGAAAAACTCATTTTTAATGCTACTAACACTTAGATGTTTGCACATACATCTCTAATCTCTATGTATTTGATTATTACTAGTCACAGTCAGTTATGCTTGGATCCTTGCACCTGAGCATGGATATAAAGTCATCAGGTAGATTTCAATGGTAATGTTTTTCACCTCTACTAATTAACATGAAGCAAATTTTTATGCTTCTTCCTCAAATATAACTCATTTTTTTATTTGTTGATTTTTTTTTGTGTGTGTATTTCATACAGAACATCCCAAACAATCTTATTCATCTATATACCACTTCCCAAATGGCACCCTCCCATAGCACCCCCCACACTGGAACCCATATACACTGTCATCTGTTACTGTCCACTGTGTTGTCGGCACCCCCAGCTGTTCCCTAGTGCTTGTCCATCTGCTGAATCTAGTCAGCCTATCTAGAATTCCTTTCTTAACTTTTGTTTTACATTACAACAGTGTTGACATATTCAATAACAATTTCCAGAGCTAAGATGCATCTCCTTCAAAACTGGGTATAAATTTTTAGGTTTGCAGTTGAATTAATACAGTTATACAATATTTTACTCAGTATAAGCCCTTTAAGACATGAAATTGTATGAGTTTTTTAAATTATTTATTTAATAACCATATAATTAGAAGAAGCATTTCATTACAACAGCATTGACATATTCAATAACAGTTTCAGAGCTAAGTTGCATGTCTTTCAAAATTGGCTGTAAATTTTTAGGTTTACAGTTGAATTGATACATTTATACAATATTGTACTCCATATAACCCCTATAAGACATAAAATTAAATGAGGTTTTAAACTTTAAAAAAGATCTCCATTTCATT
>NW_008329033.1:111936-112509 GCF_000622305.1 Nannospalax galili
ACATGCCTTTAATCCCAGCACTCCAGAGGCAGAAGCAGGCAGATCTCTGTGAGTTCAAGGCCAGCCTGGTCTATATAGTGAATTCCAGGACAGCTGGGGCTACAGGGAGACCCTGTCTCAAAAAGACCAAAAAAAAAGTTTTATAGCTTTTATAGATTTATCATTTGTCAGATATTTTGGCTGTTGATCTGACTTTCTTTCCCAAAGCTCCAAACAATATTCTTAATTTTAAATCTATTTTTTAATGGTTGACTCTCAGACTACAGGAGGCAGAGACACATGGATCAGTATGAGTTCGAGGCCAGCCTGGTCTACATAGTGAGTTCCAGGCCAGCCGGAAGTTTTACATCCACTTCCCAGATAGCACCCTCCCATAGCCTCCCTCCCGCCATTAGAGCCCTTATACTCTGATATCCCTGCTACTGTCTGTTGTGTTGTCGGCACCTTGAGACCCTGCCTCAAAATATACATACATATATATGTGTGTGTGTGTGTGTGTGTACAGGCTTGACTCAGTTGAAACAAAAGAAAATTTATATTTCAAAGATAGAACATTTAAATTAAACATCATTT
>NW_008329033.1:112570-112731 GCF_000622305.1 Nannospalax galili
AACAACTCAAGAGAAGGTATTGCTTGTCTGGCATTGCTGCTTTTTGTTATGCCTTTAGCTATACACATGGACTCTTATGAAATTATATTGACCCCTTTAATCTTTGGTTATACTTTCCTTTTGGGTGTTTAATGCCACACAGTTGGTCCAGATAAACTGAT
>NW_008329033.1:113301-131745 GCF_000622305.1 Nannospalax galili
CTCTCTCTCACATTGTCTCACCCACTTAATTTTTTTAACTTAAAAAAAAAACTTTATTACTGTCGCGAGCATCAGGGTCCCCGTACGGGCCACCATTTGTCGCAAGCCGGGACTCTGTCCAGCAGAGTCCCGGAAAGACGACACAGACACCAAGATGGGGTTCAAGCTTCTTTTCTCTTGCATCCTTTATTCTCTCTCTTTCATTATCTCATACACTATGATGCTGCTGCCTCGCTCTCTCTGGTGCTGCTCTCTCTATTACACACTTCAGTTCTCTATATAGCATTTCCAACAGCCCTCCCCCAGGCCAGGACCAATCAGGGCACACACACGTGCAGCGGGCAGGCAGAGTGGCAGCTCATTGGCCACGTAGCAAGATCATCAGGCTGGCAGCACCTGTTTTTGGGCTCACCATACTTCAGAGTTGGGGTAAACAAGCGGGATTCACGAGCCTTGGCAATCAGCCAAGAGTTGAAGTAAACAGCACGAGGTTTGGCAGCCAGCCAGGGCTCCATCTTTGGCTGGCTCAGCTGTGCTCGCTTCCCACAGCCCTATGGACATCAGTGTGGAGGTTACTCAAAAACCAAGAAATAGATCTACTACATGATCTGGCTATACCAGTCTTGTGCACACACCTGAAGGATATAATTTGTCAGTAGATTGTTGGACTAATATGGTTCCCTGTGGTTTTTTAAAACTAGCTAGGCATTATTTGTCTCTCGCATTGTCTAACCCTTCCACCATGAATGGGCTCCACTGGGGGATGGGGGGCTATGAGAGAGTGCCATTTGGGAAGTGTGTATATAGGTGAATAAGATTGCTTGGGGTGTTCTGTATGATAGACACACCAAAAAAATCAACAAATTAAAAAATGAGTTACATTTGAGGAGGAAGCATAAAAATTTACTTCACGTTAATTAGTAGAGGTGATAAACATTATCACTGAAATCTATCTGAAGATTTTATATCCATATCCATACTCAGGTGCCAAGGATCCAAGTGTAACCGACTGTGACTAGTAATCATCAGATACATAGAGATTAGAGACGCATGTGCCAACATCTAAGTGTTAATAGGAAGAACAATGAGCCCTTCTGTACGAAACAGTATATTTTAAAATGAAATGGAGATCTTTTTAAAGGTTAAAAACTCATTCAATTTTATGTCTTACAGGGTTTATACTGAGTTCAATATTGTATAACTGTATTAATTTAACTGTGAACTTAAAAATTTACAGCCACTTTTGAAAGAGATGTATCTTTGCTCTCGTATTGTTATTGAATATGTTAAAGCTGCAATGAAATGCTTTTTCTAATCATGTGGTTATTAAATGAAAAAAAGATTTTAAAAAAACTTTGAGAATTTCATACATGCATATAAGATGTTTTGGTCAAATCCATGCCCCCTCCCTCCCCTTCAACTCCTCCCATATCTCCCCATCACTTTTTTCTGATGTCTTCATGTGCTCTTTCTTCTTTTTTAAAATGGGGCTTTTTGCTACTCTAACATTCCCCCCCCCGAAAAGGTAACCCTAAAATCTTTTAAGGATTAGATAAGTGTTCCCAAATACTTTTGACATTTTTTGTCCTTTGGAACAGAGTAAGAGGCCGAAGGTCATTTTGGCTTTTAGCCAAGAAACTGGCTACATTTGTTTGGGGTCCTTTTACCCTAACTGCCTAGCCAATTCCTACCTCCTATTCTTATCACACCGCCCTCTGAAGAGGTTACCCAAATTCCCAGATAAGGAATCAGAAGGCAGACCACTCTGGCTTCTTCCATGCTGAACAGGGTTACAGGGTGAGGCAATTGGGGTACCTCTTCAGTGGTCTATCTAAAAGACTCCCAAATTGCATAACTCTTACCTGTAGGGAGAAAAGAAAGTCCTTAACTGGTGAATAGGGGATGTGAAGGAGAAGTAAAAGCAAAAGTAGTTAGCATTCCAAGTTCTTGATAGGGAACCAGATAAAAGTCAAAACAGGGCAAATTTCAAATGTTCATATCAGAGTCCATTGGGATTTCTTGAAAGAGCTTCCAAAAGCATCCTTCTATTGGGTCCTTCCTCATTTTTCTTTTGTCTTCCAAGGCTGGGCTCGAGAGTGATGGACTCAGGATTTGTTTTCAGGCACTTTGATAGCTGTTGGAGTGGTTAGAATCAGTATCAATTCCCTCTCAAAGGTTTCTAGATAGGGGAGAAAACAAATTTTTCCATCATTTTAGAACAATAGTGGGTTATCTCCTTTAGCTACAGGTGGGCACTACAGTATTGCAGACCAAGATTTGAAGTCTTTTCTAAGCAGCACTTTCTGCTTAGAAATGAAATCATTAGTGAGAAATAATTGTCTAAATAACATTTTATATGGACTTAGGCCTAATGTCTGGGAAGTGTAATCCCTTGAACTCTTAAAAAGCCAGCCACAGTCAAGCAGGACCTTTGACTTATTTTCACATAGATGGAACTGTTAAAGGAAAGGAGCCAGGGGCTCCTCCCAAACCCTTGTGACCCCTGAGGAACAGATCCTCCAACGCCCTAAAGGATAAAAATAAGTTCGTTTATTTGGGCCAACTGTTTGGTCTTAAACACCCGAAAGGAAAGTATAACCAAAGATTAAAGTGATCAGTATATTTCTTTACATTTACTTTAAAATTTTCCTGGAATTTAAATATGCAAACTAGCTTGATTCAAACTAGCTTTTATTTATTTATTTTTTTCACAGCATTTGTCCCAGAAGTTCCAACTCAGGGAATCTATTCTAAGGAAATAGGTATGTGGACAGTGATATGTGTCTGAAGGCTTTCATGAAAATCAAAAGAATCTTCAAGGTCTAGACTTACCAAAGTGGAGAATAACAACATAAAACATATTCTATCCTTAGGCAGTGTTAGAGGTTAGGACAGCATGAACTTTGGGGTGGGGTGGTTGCTGGTGGAGCCATGCAGCTTTGGAGGTGCTAGTGATATTGACTTCTTCATTTGGGTGCTACTTATGCTAGCTATTATCAACTGTACCTTTGATATTTGCACTTTTCTCTATGTTATATTATATAGCAATAAAATTTTAACTTAAAGATAAATATATTTTCCCATTATGGGAATTACTATGTCTTTGTAAATACAAGACATAAGCTGGATGTGGTGGCACATAACTTTAATACCCAAAGAGGCGGGGTAATCTCTGTGATATCAATCCCAGCCTGGTCTACATAGTGAGTTCCAGGCCAGTTCAGGCTAGAGGGAGACCCTTTCTCAAACAAAAGCATAAAGCATCCAGGTTGGGCATTTGCCTTCTTAATAAAAAGTGCTTAAGAACCAGAAATTTGAGCTCTTGAGCTTAAATTCAATCAAAAATTTCCTGTCTCTTACTGATTGGCTAAGTCTAACTTAGTATAATAACAATATATAGTACACTCTAACATTAATAGCAACAACAGCAAAAATATAGAATGTCTGATTATTATCATGTAGTCTGTCCTTGAACTTCTGTTGCATCATAATATGATTTTCAAACTAGAAAACCTATCACTTCTCTTTTTCCTATTTCAAGAGTTTTCAGTAATTCCTACATTCTTATTTACTTCATAGGAATTTAGTTAAACATAATCAGATTGCAGGTATTAAAGTTGTATCTTCCACCCACTGAAGGTTTCAAAGTTTGTTTTTATCTTTTTTATCATAGTGGACTCTTCTATCGAAAATAATCTACTCATTACAATGTGGTTTAAATGTGTGCTTGTCTAGTGTTTATGATCTCATTTATTTGGGGTCTCAACTTACTTTAAACTTTTCTTTTACAGAAAAGCAGAAACTCTCCAGATGTCTTCAAATGATGACCAGATTGTTATCCAGATATCACAAAGAAACGCCAGTGGCCTTTCCAGAATAAATGCTAGTGAACCAAAGACATTTGCTGAAAAGCCTAAGATAGTTTTTCGTAACATCAGCTATCAAGAAACAGTGAAGCGTGGCTTCCTGCTTCATAGAAAAACCGTGGAGAAAGAAATGTTATCCAATATCAAGTATGTGCGTGCACTAGATTTATTGACTACTGTATTGTCTCAAAATGAACTCCACGGGTTTTGCATATTACCAGTAAACTGAATGTTCATGTCTGTGTAGAGGTTAAAAGACACATATTGTTTCTTTTGGCTAAGCTAGGAGTGAAATGATTGGGTCATGTGTTAGGTACATTCCTTTAAAAATAGTTTTCTTCATTCTCTTTTGTAAATTCTGAAAATTTTATATATTAGTTTATTTCCATCACTTCCCTCCCTCCCCTCTTTAACTATTCTGAGTCCACTTAGTGGTACTTATATGTATATGTGTTTAGGGCTGACCACTTTGGATTGGATAATCTGTAAGGAAATTTGTCCCTGGAGAAAACTAATTTTTCTCTCCCTAGACAGCCATTGATTACCTGTATCTCTTCATCTAGAGACTGGACCTTCTGAAATTTCCCCTCCCTGCCCACATTGGCCTGTCAACTGATGGTGTCATTATTCAGGTCTTGTTTAGGCAGTTATATTGTGGAGATTTCATGGGTGCAGCTTCCTTGTGATGTCTAGAAGACACTATCTAGCAGTAGGAGTCCTGCTTCTCTGACTCTTACAGTCTTTAAGCCCCTTCTTCCGCAACATTCCCTGAGCCTTTGGTGTAGATGTACCAACTGGGGTGGGATCCCCAAGGTCACTTAATTTCTGCATTTTGACCAGTTGTGGAATTTTGTAGTACTCTCCATCTGTTGTAAAAAGAAGCTTCTTTGACGAGTGGTGAGAGTTTACTTACCCATGGATATAAGTATTTAGAATATGTTTTGAAGTTATATTGGTTTAAGAAGGGGACAATCGTAGTTCCTCCTATGGGGTCTGTGACCTCTCCAGCCATGAGCATTTGGCTACATTTATAGTACCAGTCAAGAATTTTCTCCTATTGATCAGGCCTTAGTCCAATTAGATACCTATTGGTTACCCCCAAGACAAAAATACCACTATTGTACCTGTTTTAGTTCCTTTTCTGTTGCTGTGATAAAACACCATGACCAAGGCAACATAGAAGGAAATGATTGTTTGGCTTATGACTCCAGAGCCCATCACAGTGGGGGGGGGCATGGTGACATAAGCACCTGTAGCAGAAGGCTGAGTGCTCACATCTTCAAACACACATAGGAAGCAGAGAGAGACTAACTGAAGGTGGGGCAAGGCTATGAACTCTTAAAACCTACCCTCACTGGCATGTTTCCTCTGACAAGGTCACACCTCCTAAACCTCCCAAATAGTGCCACAATTGACCAGGCATTCAAATACTCAGCCTATGGGGGACACTATTCAAACCATCACAGCACCATTAGGGATATTTTGCTGGGCCAGTCATTGTTTTGGTTCACAGAGTTTGTAGCCAGGTAGGGCTATTAATTGCTTTTTTTACTTGGCAGCTTATATAACATTGTATATTACTATGAGAGCTAGTCTTCTGGGAGGAGGCTTCCAAGTTAGTTCTAGCTTGATTCCACCAAGTCTTGTGTCCAAAGTGTATGGTGTTTTCAGCAATAGGGTCTTACCTTCAAATTCTGAGGGCTATGGCAATAGCCTTTACTATTTGGGGAGTCTCTTGGACTACCTTGAATAACAACTCAAAAGGAGGCTCCCCTTGCCTAGCACTGTGATTTTTGTTAGAAAGGCTTTGGCTGTACACATGTACACACATATGGTATATATTTAAATAAGCTTATAAAATAATATATTTCCCTATAACTTTTTCAGACATCCTTAGTATTATTTATCTTTCCTTCATCCCTCTCCCTAACAAAAACCTTTATTTAAACATGTTTCTAAAGTTTTTGTAATATGTGTGTGGCCTGTGTTTGAGAAACTGAAAACTTGTGTTAATTAGTTTTTGGTAAGGCTTATGTTTTGTTGGAAAAATTTCAAGATATATGATTATAGAAATATAATTGTGAGCTTTTACTTTCCAATCTGTGAAACAAAAGATTGACTGATATACTTTTTGAGCCAGACAATTCTTAGATACTTGTGCACTTTACATTTTGAATATTCTAAAAGCAAGGAGGTTGAAATGATAGTATAGAACTGTTTAAAATGAATAGCCTACTTGTACTAGTTTATAGTGTTGTGAGGCGCCTCACCAGAGAAGACTACACAGACAAAGTTTTGCCAAATGAAAGTCTTTTTTTAGCTGGCCAGTGACTACACAAGGGTGTTGGAACCCAAGTGCAGCACTGAGTCATCCCTAGGGTAAGCTTTTATACAGAAAAACCATTACCAGCAGTGAAAAGTTTAAGTTCCCAAGCTTACAAGTAGAAAGCCCCTTAACAATTCTATTCTATTAAGCAACAATTACTACTTTGCAGAAGCAAGCCAAGAATAACCTACAGAAGCCACAAATCTGCAGCTAGCAGACACTCCAAGACATGCTGTTCCCAAGACAACTGGGTTCCTGCTGACATGTGTTCCCATACCCTGGGCCAACTGCCTGATAATTTCAGAGGCTAGAGTCAGCTTAAACTTCAACATAGCATAGCTATGATCAAGAAGTACCATATCACATTCCCCACTGGTTCTATAGGTGTGAGTCAAATCCTGGACTCATTTAGGGGATTATACTGTCCTCTTAGGACCATGATTTTTACTGCATTCATTCATTGCCTAATATAGCCAGGCAATTGATCAGACAAGGTCTGACTGTCAGGACCATGAGTAGGAGGACTAGAGGCCCAGCCAAGGCCATGAACAGGGTGTATGAACAAGGCCATGAACAGGAGACCAGGAAAATAAAGATTAGTACCATTTGTCAGACTCATGCCTTCTTTTCTCTCCTAACTAATGCTAAGCTTTCCCTGATTAACCTGGATTGATTCGTATAGATGCAGCAGGTCTCTCCTAAAGCCACACAGAGACCTCCTTGTTTCATGAAGATAAGATCTGAGGTTTTGTAACACTACTTCTAGAGAATCTACCTGATTTTCAAGTCTGGAGAGGGAATATTCTAAGTGTCCAAGGTCCATGTCTATTTGGATACTATGATCCTTGAAGTTTTTCTCTCCTACAGTTAGAGCAGAGGTACCAATGGCTGCTGAACCTCCTATACCTGCCCTCACCAGGAGTGGGAGGAGGGCCACAGGGGCTGCCCTCTTTCTTCTGGATAATCCTGGATCTAGATCAAGGTGTTCTTCTTCCCCACTATATATATATATATATATATATATACCTGAGGGCAATGTGGAGGAGTATACAGAGGACTCTCCCTCCTTGACCCTCACACGGGTCAGAGGATGTACATTTAGTCAGTCCATTTGTGCAAGCCAGCCAGGTAGTTTCAGGAGCAAGGAAGAAAAATCTCTGCCCCACACTGTGCGTAAACTACTGTTGCAAACTCCCTTAAAGGGAGATCTCTCAATGTCATAGTTAGATGACATAATGCAGGGCCCTTGTCCTTGTAAGTTCCCTAAGGTGACTCCAGGGTGGTTCCTGTCACAACCTGTCTGGCCTTTGGAAGAAGTGAGAGTCTGATCTAGTCCAACTTCAATATAGTAAGGGCCGTTTGGGATTTGAGCACAACCAACAGTCCTGACCCAGGGCTGGCTCTGTATGATTTAAAAGTTGATGGACTTTCACTAGCATACTTAACATGGTGGGGGGGGCTGCTTCAGGGCTTCGGGCTGTGGTGGCTGGAGCCATTTTTCCTAGTGTGGCAAGTGTCACCAAGGTCATGGGGAGATGTTGGACTGTAGGTTTCTCAGGTACTGATAGATAAAGGTTCTGGTTTGGGCCAATGGGTGAGGGTCCTGGGTGGATGCCTTTTCTATATTGTAAACTCCTCCCCGGGAGTCCCTTCCTGTGGCATAAAGCCTTATTTCCAAAGTTCTCCCTGTCACCCAACAGTGGTGGCCTGAAGTATTCCCGGCTATGATCTTGATAGTTAGAGGATTACAGCCACCTGGAGAACAAGTCTGGGGTATTTTCTGTCTATCTATGTGGATGTAGGGGTCTGTATGCCCCCAAAATGAGGGCATGTCTCACAACCTCAGGTTGCACAGTGGTACTGGTCATTCCCCTGACAGGACGACTTGCCATTTGCAGGACAGGCATAAAATTAGAGGGTTTGAATTCCTTTTTCAAATCCTAGGTTGCCACAGCCCACTGCCTGATACCCTCCATGTCTGCCATAGGGGTATCATAAGGTTAAAGCTGTAAGGATGCAGAGATCTGTTTGGAAGGTGGATTGACCATTGGTGGTCACAGTCACAAGGACTGTCCCATCTCTGGTCTTCCTGAGTTGCCATTCCCAGGCTTGGGAGCGATGGGGACTATAAGAAATTCCCTTGTGGAAGAAGAGAAGCCAAAGTATAGTCATAACAATCAGGGAATTCATGTTAGTCCAGCTCCTTAGACTGTCTGGTGGATGGCCCTCTGGGTCTGCTGCAGAGCCTGTAATGACTTGAGAAGAGAGTAATTGGTCATTCTATTCTATGTGTATCTTTCAATTTGGGAAGGATAGGTGGCAGCCTTCCGAACATGAGCTCATAAGGGGTGAGTCTTTCTCAGTATGGAGTGCGTCTAGCCCTGAGTAGGGCAAAGGGGAGGAGGTTGACCCAACTTTCACCTGTTTCTATAACCAATTTGGTCAGGGTTTCCTTTAATGTCCTGTTAATTCTTTCTACCTGTCCTGATCTCTGTGGCCTATAGGCACAATGTTACTCCCAATTCATATTTAATGCCTTTGCCAAATTTTAAGGGATTTGGGCTGTGAAGACTGGGCCATTGTTGGACTCCAAGGTGAGGGGCAATCCAAACCTAGAAACTAATTATTGGAGCAGTTTCTTTGTCACTATGGAGGCTGTCTCAGTCTGGGTGGAATAAGCACCCTTCCAGAAAGATGTGTCTACAAAAACCAAAAGATACTTATACCTGAAGACAGTTGGTTTAATTTCAGTAAAGTACAGTTCCCAGTGTTCCCCAGGTGTGTTACAGTGATTTCAGATTCCTTCCAGGGCTTTCTCCCTCCTTTAGGATTCACTTGGGTGCAGGTGGAACACCTGGATGCAGTGTCCCTTGTGACTGACATGGTCTAAGTGAGGGATGTAGTACCTAGGCTGTATTAGTTCAACAGTTTTTGTAACTCCTGGATGATTTGGTTGGTGGAGTTTGGTCACCAGTTGCCTTCCCAGAGCCTCTGGGAAGATGGGTCTTCCATTTGGCAATATCTACTATCTGTCTTTTTCCTGCTTTAAGTCCTCCTGTTGTGCCCATGTCTCTTCTTCTGATTTATAAGTGGGCTTGTGGGGTAAACTTGGCTCTGGCATTACCAACAAGATTTGGAGGGGTTCTGCTGCTTCTAGGGCCACCTAACCGGGAGCTAAGTCAGCAGTTGCCCTGTGCCTCAGGGGAATCCTCCTTCTGATGTCCTTTGCAGTGTACAGTGGTCACCCTTTTGGGTAGGCATATGGCTTCTAGCAGGGCAAAGATTTGCTCTTTGCTTTTTATCTCCTTCCTAGCCGAGGTGAGGAGTCCTCTTTCTCAGTACAATGTCCCATGTACATGATCAGCGGCAGACGGCACAGAGTGTCTTTATACAAAGTGATAGCCTCGTCTCTTCCCCATTGGAGTGCTTGGATCAGGGCTATGAGTTCAGCCCATTGGGTGGAAGTTCCTCTGCTGAGGGACTGGGCCCATGTAGTCTGGTCTTTTGTGACAACTGCAGCCCCAGCATACCTGAGGCCATTTCAGATGAAGCTGCTCTCATCCGTATACAATAACTCATCTGCCCCTGACAAGGGATCATCAGTCAAATCTAGCATGGTGGGTTGAATCAGATCTGTCACTTCAACACAGTCATGGAGAGGCTGCTCTGGATTATCATCTGGCAACAGGTTTGCTGGATTGAGGGCAAAAGTCCTATAAAACCTTATACGAGGTTGGGAGTGCCTGGCAATGAGTCACCTGGGCATTTGACATCCACCTCTATGGAGTTCCTCTCAGGAGGGCCTCAATTGAGTGAGGAGTGGTCAAAAGGAGTTCTTGACCCAAGGTCAACTTATCAGCTTCTTTTTCTAATATGACAGTGACAGCTATTGCCTGTATTCAAGCTGGCCATTTAGCCAATACAGGACCTAATCTTTCAGATAGGCAGGCACAGGCCATTCCCGTGGCCTCAAGGTCTCAGAACTCCCTAGGCAATGCCCTGAGCCTTGTCCACGAACAGGTAGAATGGCTTAGTAATGTCTGGGAGAACTAGAGCTGGTATAGATACAAGGGCCCTTTTTAGGGCTTCAAAGGCTTCTTGTTCAGTCTCAGTCCATTGTACGGGTTGATTCCCTCTAAGGCTGGCATGCAGGGATTTTGCTATTTCAGCAAACCCTGAAATCCATGAGTGACAATAACCAATTGCCCCAGGAATTCCCTTACTTGCCTTTTATTTTCCTCGGTGGGGATCTGCAAAATTGCTGAGATGCAGCCCTGAGACAGCGTGCACTTTCCTCCTTCCAGATTGTACCCAAGATAGGTGACATGGGGCATGCAGAGCTTAGCCTTCCTTGCTGATACTTGATACTCCAAGGTCTGGAGGGTCCCCCAGAGTTTCTCAGTGACCTTCCTGCACTCCTCTTCCATTTCAGAGGCGGTGAGATCATCCACATATTGAAGTAGAGTACTTTCTGTATATTTATGGTGAAACTCCAGAAGGTTTGCACTCAAAGCTTTGTCAAACAGAGTTGGAGAATTCTTAAAACCTTGGGGCAGCCTAATCCAAATCAGTTGGCCTGTGTATCTTCCCTCTGGGTCTGCCCACTCAGATGGAAAGAGGGGCTGGCTGACAGGTGCCAGGGGTAGGGAGAGGAAGGCATCTTTCAAATTCAAGACTGTATAGATCTGTTTCTCTAGGGGTAAGAGGCTCAGGTGGTTTAGGACAGTAGGGTGAATAGTCTCAACATGCTTATTAACTTCCCTGAGATCTTACACAGGTCAGTAGTCTTGAGTCCCAGGCTTCAGGACCAGGAGCAAAGGGGTGTTCCAAGAGGAATGGCAGGGAACGAGAATCCCTGCCTCTCTTAGCGTGTTTGTGTGCTTTGCTACTCCCCACTTTTCCTCTTGACTCATGGGATATTGTCTGACTCTCACAGGGGTTGCTGTGCTCAGCACCTGGACAATAATTGGGGGCTGATGGGCAGCCAGACCTGGGGGGGGGTGCTCTCATCCCATACGTAAGGGAACAGTTGTAGATCCTACAAGTACCCGGGAGGCCAAGCATCTTTGCCATCAGTTTGTACTGATTGCAAGAGATATTCTTCAGACAAGGGGCAAGTTATTAGAATCCTAGCTGGGATCAGATCTGAGCCTAGGGAGAGACTTGCCTCCATCTCCACTAAAGAGATAGTAGCCTTTAGGTTTTGAAGGAGATCCCTACCCAGCAAAGTGTATGAGCAGTCTGGTATAACAAGGAAGGAATGACTCACAGTACCTTGTCCCAAGTCCACTGTCCAGGCAGTGGTCCATGCATAAGAGGTGGTCTTACTGGTTACACCCCGGATTGACAGTCGTTAGGGTTTTGTAGATCCCAAAGTTTCCTTCAATACTGAATAAGTCACTCCTGTATCTACAAGAAATCTAACAGGTTTGCTCTCAATTTTTGCTGTCACCGTGCACTCCTGATGGGGGCTTACTCGGATGGCACCCTGGACCCTTCAATCCTCCCCAAGGTGGAGGACAGGACTCCCCTCCCTCTTTTCCTTTTTCTCTCAGTGGGGGCATTCATTCTTCCAGTGTCCATCTCCTTACAATAGGCTCATTGATATTCCTCCAATCTCTTTCTTCCTTATTACTTTGACCTCCTCCCCTGGGCTTCCTACCATCTGTCTCTCTGAGAGCTGCTATCACTGCTCTAGTCAACTCTTTATTCTGTTTATCTTCTACAGTGTCACGGTTGTTATAAACTTTCTGGACAATTTCTAACAGCTGTGACCTATTCATGCCTTGAAACCCTTCTAGTTTTTGTAATTTCCTTTTAATGTCTGGGGCCGATTGTGTGACAAAGGCAATCCTTACAGCCTGCTGGTTTTCTGGAGCATCCAGATCTGTTGGGGTGAAGACTCAATACGCCTCTCTAAGGTGTGCCAGGAACCCAGCAGGTGATTCTTGAATCACCTTACTCACCTTAGAAAGATTTTTGGTCCTCCTAGCAGCTGGTTTTATTCCCCCTGAAAGGACTTGGTAACACTTGTCCAGATTCTCCTTACCTCTACCACTATTAGGACCCCACTCTGGCCTCTTGCAGGGGAATGTTGCTGTATACGAGAGTTACTGTCTTGGAGAGATGATTACCACACCCAAGAGCAATCTTTCTACTTTCCAATTTAATTCTGTCCTGTTCCTCTGCCATGAAGAGGGTTACCAGAAGCTGTAGGCAATCATCCAAGGTGGGCTGGTGGGTATAAAAAAATAGTCTCAATAAAATTAATGAGAGCTTGCAGCCTCTCTGAAAAAGGTGGGTTCTGAGTCTTCCAATTATAAAGATCACTGGTGCAAAATGGAACATAAATCATAAATGGCTGAGGATTTTGCTGGTGGAAGCTCGAGCATCCAGTGCCCTCTTGTGACCAGGGCGCCATCGGCAGGGCCTCTCTGAGAGGAAGGTGAGGCATTGTACCTGCCTCATGAGGTGCTAGCCCTGCTGCCCCACAGGTGGACCCAATACTTTGCTCACGGGGCTGGAAGAAGGATCCCGAGGCATAAGAAAAGAGGGGAGGCACTGCTGAGCCTCACCAGGAGTTGACCTCACCTCCCTCATACATTGACCCACTCTGGTATGGGGCAGGAAAAGGGCTCCAAAGTTGAATAAACAGGATTTTCCACCAAGTTTCTCCCAACTGCCCGGGCACATGGTGGCGGCGGGCGGGGGGGGGGGATGTCATCATCTTCAAGGTGCTCTAACCTTTTTCTCAGCCGTAGAGCCAACTATAAGAATGTGTGAGCCCAAAGAGAGCACACAGGCCTTAAGCCAGGGCAGGGGATATAAAATCAAGAATAGCCAGCGGTCAATGTAGGGAAATTGGTCAGGGTGTCTCGGGTCCCCAGTGACCATGTCCCAGACAGTGTGAATCATCTGGTTGTCTAGGGTCCCTTCACTGGGCCATCCTATCTCGTAGGTGGGCCATTCATGCTCACAAAGGGCCCAGAGTTTTCCAGGTGAGAAGTAGATGCCATAGTAATTCTTGTCCTTAGAACCCTCCCGGAAAAACCTGAGCATGCATTTCAGGGGAGTCTTAGGACAACTTGCTTCCCCTCCCATACTGCAACCGATGACAGGATGACAGGATTAACAGAACAAATGAGACCCACACAAATACAGACAAACAGACAACAACAAAACAAACGATGGCCATCACACAAAACACTCATTCACCAGGTTTAATTGCAGAGGGCAGTCAGCAACGTCTTTCTCAAGGCCCTGGACACTGGATCAGTGCCTGCATCCAGTCTCTCCTGTGTCCTCCTGAAGACACCTCAGACAGTAACTCACCCATAGAGGCAGGCTTCCAGAAACAGGTGAATTTCTTCAAAAATCTTTTAGGGTGGGGATATCAGAAACCACAGAACAGCAGGACAGCAGGGAGTCAGAAATCCTGAGGCCTTGGACTATCTCAATGGTGTACCACCCCTAGGAGTCTTCCCAGACCCGCACTTCTTCCCTGCTCTGGCCCAGGGTCTGAGGTCTAATTCTCTGGGATCTTGTTGGGACCTCCAAAAATGTGAGGTGCTTCACCAGAGAAGACCACTCAAAGTTTTGCTAAATGAAAGTCTTTTATTAGCTTGCCAGCGACTACATAAGTGTGTTGAAACCCAAGTGCAGCCTTGAGCCATTTCTAGGGTAGACTTCTATACAAAAAGAAAACATAACCGGGGTGAAAAGTTTAAGTTCCAAAGCTTACAGGTAAAAATTGTTATTAATAGAATAACAATTTCGATTCTATTAAGCAACAATTACTATTTTGCAGAAACAAGCTAAGCATAACCTACAGAAGCCATAAATCTGCAGTTAGCAGGTGCACTCCGGACACACTGACCTGTTCCCAAGACAACTGGGGTCCTGACGACTTGTGTTCCCATATCTGGGCCAACTGCCTGATGATTTCAGAGACTAGAGTCAGCCTAAACTTCAACGTAGCATAGCTATGGTTAAGAAGGTGCCTTATCACAATAGTTCTTAACAATTTCTTTAGTATTTTCCCCTTTATAGACAGGCAGAAAATATTCAAATATGATGCAACACTTTATATCTCAAATGATGAGAATCTGGTATCCAAATCAATGAAATTAATACTAATTTTAAAGATCCTAGTTATGGGCTGGAGAAATGGCTCAGTGGTTAGGAGCACTGACTACTCTTGCAGAGGACCCGAGTTTGAGTCCCAGCACCCACATGGCTGCTAACAACTGTCTGTAACTCCAATTCCAGGGGATCCAACGTCCCCTTCTGACCTCCGTGGGTATTGCACAAACTGGTGCACTTACACACCCATATACCCGTACACATTTAATAAAAATAAATAAAATGCTCTTTCTTTAAAAAGGTTGTAGTTATTATGATTTTCATTCTGCCATCCTGCAGTGAATTATAATCGGAGCACAGTGTTAAAAGTGAGATGGAGTACAGTGAGGAAGTGAGCATCTCTATAGAACCTACTCACCAGCAGATCTGTCAGTCCACAGTTGCTAATCATAGGGTTGTTGTTTTGTTTCTGATTTGAGCCTAGACCTCTGCCCTGTGGTCCTGGGAAGAGATTTGGGTTTGCTTAGAATAAATGTCCCATGTGTTTTCTTTGCTAGTTTAACGGGAAATAGCCAGGAGTTCTGGTATACAACTATAATCACAGTCCTCAGGAGGCTGAGGCAAGAGGATAATAAATTCTAGGACAGCTGTAACTACAAAATGAAGCCCCATCTAAACCCAGAAAAAAGTAGAGATACTTTATCCTTTTTTCTGACTCTCCAAATTCGAGGGAACCATTATAGAAATAATTTGGTCAAGTGTGACTGCAAACTTATGTGAGATGAGATATTTCTCTAGGAGTCTTCTGTTAAAAGCAACCAACTCCCTTTACAGGGCATGAGCTGTCAAGACAATGTAGGATGTTAAGAGAGAAATGCTTAGGGCTGAGAACTGCTCAGGTTGAGGCCAATGCACTGTGGAAGTAGAATTGGAACTCCCCATGTGGCAGCACCTTCTGTCAAGCCTGCTTCTCACCCCTTTCTTATGTTATGAATTCTGAAAACAGAAATAACTAGAGGATTCTTTTTTTCTTTCTTATATGCCTAGATAGAACTGACTATGAATATTTTTATGAAAAATTATGTTCAGGAAAATCTTGATCTCTTCAGATTTTGTGCTAGAGGTAGCAGGAGGTAAATGATTTGAGTTTGTGCAGGTTGGACAGAGGTAAAGTACATGCTGTGTGAAGGCGCATTTATCTTGCTGATCTTTCCACTATAATTGTTTCCTTGATTTGATAGTGTCACATCTGCTGTTAGAAATAAAATCAGAGGTTCAAAGACCCCATCAACACCACACAAAGAACACACCAACAAAGCAAAAGTAACTTGGCAAGGCAGATTTTACTTTTGCAAAAGGGTGACTTATGTGATCAGTAAGATCCAGCAAGTACACAAAGGACCCAGCAGCTTGGGGGACTTTTATCTCTAATGCAAGAGAACTGTGTCTTTTCCCCATTGGCTTGGCTCACAGTGTTTCCCAGTTGGCTAGTCTTAAAAAAATTGGTGTGAAGAGAGAAGAGCTCCACTACTCCAGGTCATCAAGCCAGGGAATGCATCAGGGTCTTTCCTTAAACAAAAATCTTACAGGATGTAGTGTGATTAAAAGATTAGAATTCCTTGTCATAAACCAAGTTTCAAGTTTTACAAAGTTTTAAAGAGAAGATTAATATCTAATGTTTCTTACATCTGTTGAAGACTTCAATGTTATTGCTTAATAGTGTGCACCTCAGTATAGGAGGGAATTATCATCTTGAGGTCTCCTTGCTTCATGAAAACAGTCCACCTTTGCAGTTCTCTCAATTTTTATAGTTAGAGAGGTGGCATGAATTGGTATTCTTGCCTACTCTCATTTCATGTTTAAAGATCCATGAGAAAAGTCATCCTGTTTTGGCTTCTGTAGTTCTAGACTTCCATGTGTGTGCATAGGCATGAGGGTGTCAGAAGTCAATGTTGGTTCTCTTTATAATTCATTCTCCATCTAATGTTTTTGAGGCAGGATCTCTCAGTGAATCTGAAGCTCACTTATTGGCCAAACTGGATGGCCAGTGAGCTCCAGAGATCTGCCTCCCTCCCAAGTGCTGAGATTACAGATATGCATACATCTTTGATCCTAGCACTTAGGAGGCAAAGGCAGTTGGGTCTCTATGAGACTGAGGATAACCTTATCTACATAGAGAGTTTCTGGTCAGCTGGGGCTACAAGGAGACCCTGTGTCAAAAAAGAGAAAAAATCCAAATTAATAAATTTCACATAGAGCTTGAATTGTAGTGTCCTTACGTGCTTCACTGTATGAGGCTGAACACCCAACAAAGTTTGTTCTTAGCTAAAATGGACCAATCTGAGTCTATGTTTGTTGCTTTTATAGTCACCATGTTCAGTGAACTTGCTGTTTTGTACATCTGTCTCAAACAAAGGCTTGGATATAAGAATATATTCTGCCCTATCACCTTCTTGCTCTCATGATATGGGGCACTGTCACACTGCATGACCCTGATCAACAGCTTCTGATTCAGCTCATTGAGCCTGACCCTGACAGGATCAGTCAGGACAAGTCTGTATTTCTCATGAGTTTGCCAGTGATCTGGTGTCACTTCTTCATAGGTAGGCACAGCCACTGTGTCATATGGATCACTTTTTACATTCATACGTAGGTTTATGTGTTTTCTTATCTTTTCTGCTAAGATGGAAACTTCTCCTGAAGACAAATGATTTCCTGTTGGAAAGTTTCAAGAGCTGAACTATTATTCCTGGCAGTTTTAGAGAGACAATCTTCTTTCCTGGAAATGCATAGAGGGAATCAGGCCTGCTCTGTATTGGGCATCACTCATGTTTTGCTGCTCTTGTCGCCATTGTCCTGGCTAAAATCTAAAGAATGTTTCCCTTTCCACGGCCTTATCCTCATTGGGATTACAGTGAAAAAAAGAAAAAAAAAAGGAGGGGGCTTTGATGAACATTTTGCCCTCCATAGAAGGAGTCTCCTCTTTGATGTTGGATATGATGTTAAATGCAGTTGCTCCTTGAGACTGACCCGCAGTCTGTATTATTTCCTCAGCCCTGTTGTCTTCCACTATGATCCCATTCACGTCCCTCAGTTCATCACTCACACAAATAAGACCACTTCTATCTGCAGTTCCTCTTCTTGTGATATAGGCCACAGTGACTGTACCAGTCTGCTCATCCTTCTTAATGGTGGCACCCAGCAGTTCTCTGTTCTTGACCAGATGGATTAATTTCATGGAGTCTTCCTTGTAATCAATATCATCAGACATAGAAGGCAATACAAGCAATATAATTCTTTGAGCCATTGTATCACATATTAACAACAAAGCCTTCACACTGGGTTTTGACAGTTCAAGAGCTCTCTGATCTCATTATTTCGTGGGTTGTTCTGAAGTTCTTCAGCCTGGTCATCATCTAAGGCTACCCCATCATGGAGCATGGGCACCAGGCTCTGTTTCTCATAGCAGTGGAGTTGTTCATGAATCTTGACCAGTGAATGCAGGCTTTTTCTTTTTTTTAAACCAAACATAGCCCAGAGGAAGGTCAGGTCCTTCTGGTGATCCCCATGTGGTTGCTGCTATGCAGACAGAGCAGCCAGCAGCTCATATAGGCCTGTGTTGCCAGCAGATTCAATAGAAGGTGCTGGTATAATGCAGGCTGCTGGAATTCAGCACTTCTCAGGAAGCCACAGGGAGGCCTAGCTCATGTCCTGCAGCCCTGCTAGAGATTAAAATCCCAGTCTTGTGCAGTGGGAGAGATAGTTCAGTTGTTAAAAGCATTGACTGCTCTTGCAGAGGACCAGGTTTCAATCCCCAGCACCCACATGATGGCTATGAACTATCTTTTTTTTAACTTTTTTTAAAAAATTATTACTTGTATTTTATGTGTATGCGTGTATTGTCTGCATGTAGGTAAGTGCACCCGTGTTGTGCAATGCCCGCAGAGGTCAGAAGAGGCTGTCAGATCCCCTGGGACTGGAGTTACAGACAGTTGTTAGCTGCCATGTGGGTGCTGGGATTCGAACCTGGATCTCCTGCAAGAACAGTCAGTGTTCTTAACCACTGAGCCATCTCTCCAGCCCCGGCTACAAACTATCTTTAACTTCAGTTTCAGGGAAAATCTGACACCCTCTTCTGACCTCCGTGGCATTGCATGACACAGGTGCACT
>NW_008329033.1:131792-140878 GCF_000622305.1 Nannospalax galili
TAAATAATAAATAAATATATATAAATAAATAAAATATTTAAGAAAATCCCAGTCTTGTGCATGCCAATAATCTGTCTTACCACTGAGCTACACTCCTATTCCAAAATTGCATGTATAATTGTATAAAAGGGATAAGTAGTTTAGATAATGAATGAAAGAAAATTAGGAGGACCTAAGCCATTTGTCTTATAGGTCTTGACTAGTGAGTGGATTGAACCCTTTATATATTAGGTTTCTATTAATCAACAGTATTCTATTTGAGCTGCTCAAATAGTTCATCATCATTTTTTGAATGTATTCAATGAAGATCCTGATAGAACGGCATGTAAATGGAACAGTAGATCAGTATGTCTTTGTATTTCCAGTGGAATCATGGAACCTGGCCTCAATGCCATTATGGGACCCCCAGATGGAGGCAGATCTTTGTGAGTATAAACAAAAATATAAATAAGCCTTTTCTGTGCAGTTACAGTATACTTTTAAATACCACTTTTCATGAGCATCTGCTGGTTCATTGCTGTCTGGCATTCCCAGTCTGGTCCTAGGTGCTGTGGATGATGTAGAGTTGGACTAGCTTGTTGTTTTCCAAGAACCAGGAAGATGTATTAGGTCAGCTTTGCTAATAGGATACAATAAAGTGACTGGTATATAATGATGAATTTTATTATAAGCTAATGGAGAGGGGGGAAGGAGATAATGATAAACGTAAAGAGGGCTGGTGAGATGGCTGGATAGGTAATGACACTTGTTTTGCAAGCCTGGCTACCTGAATTAAGTTCCTGGAATTCACATAAAGGTGGAAGGAGAGAACCAACTCCACAAGATTGTCCTCTACCCTCCATGTGCTTGTGCTCATCATGACACACATGTACCCACACATACTTCACACACTCACACATTCAATGATAATAAATGCATGTTTTTAAGTGAGGAGATGATGCAGAAGGCTTAAGTAAGGACATGAGTGTTGGATAAAGCAGCACATTACTTGGGTTGGGACTACCAAGGTCACATATCGGGGGAGTCATTTGGAAGGTCTGTGCTAGACAGATCATTGTTATCTTAACTTTTATATATTTTGGGGCTTTCTTACAACACATAATGAAAAGGAAGCTGAGAATTTAAATATATCTGTATATGTATTATATATATATATATATATATATATATATATATATGTATATAATAAAGTCTAATAGAGTCTAATTTGTGTCCTCAAATGCCTTTCAGTGGGTCCATCCACTGGGCCCACCAAGAGTTCCATCCCTGTAAGACACTGCCTCTCCCCCTCCTAGCAGCCATCAATTACCAGAAGGTCCTTATGTTTGGTTGGGATTTCTTACCCACTTCCTATAGCTAGATAAATCAAAATTTTTTGGTTAGTTCATGTTTGTGGCATGAATTTGGATTTATAGAAGCTAAGAGATGCAGCCTGCGTTGGAGAGAAGTGAACCTGACAACATATGTATCTTTTTACAGGTTGTTAGATATCTTAGCTTTAAGGAAAGATCCAAGTGGATTGTCTGGAGATGTCTTGATAAATGGAGCACCTCCACCTGCCAATTTCAATTCTATTTCATGTTATGTGGTACAAGTAAGTGTTAGGTTTATATTTTAGGTTTAATATATACAAGTCCCTTTGCTTGTAGTTTAGTATGTTTCCAGATGATTATATAGTTGCTCATAAAACCAACTTTCTTTAACCAACTTTTCATAGTCTCATTAATTGAATATGGCGTCAAATGGCAATATGAGCCTGGTGTTAAAAGAAGGTTTGGAATATGACCTTGAAGAGCACTGGGATCAGTTCTGCCTATTATATCATTGCCAAAGGGGAGTTAGGTGGAATTACTGCAATTTACAGAACATCATTGACTAGAACTTTACATTGATAGGTTATTTTCATGGACGAAGTTATATTTACTAGAGTGATAGCCTCAGAAAATGATAACTGCATCTGACTCAACTCCTGTTGCCCTTAAGGATGATGCTGTGATGCACACGCTGACAGTGAGAGAAAATTTACAGTTCTCAGCAGCTCTTCGTCTTCCAACAACTATGACGAATCTTGAAAGATATGAGCGGGTTAACAGAGTCATTGAAGAGTTACAGCTGGAAGACCTGGCAGAGTCCAAGGTAATCTGAAAAAACAAAACAGAAGTAGTAGAATCATAGTAAGGAAAAGAGGACTTCTCCTGTGCATATGATTGTGACCCTTAATCAAAAATGTCCTATATGTATGTGGTCAAAGTGACTGCTTTCTGTACTGACCAGAAAAGAAACCATCACATCATATGAGGTAAAATTAAGGTGGAACATGAGTCTTAAAAATGATTGAATCTTGGGAATGCAGAGGGGGTCTGGTATAGAACAGCGTTCCTCACATGGCCTTTTCCATATGGCGCCCTCCTAGTGTTCAGGTCATGGCACTTTTGATCTTGGCACTAACTTTTCTTCTTTTTCTCTTCCCCTTTATAGCTGCTCTGTCCCTCTTCTTCCTGGGGACTTTGTTCCATTGCCTTTTGGGCTACATTTACTGTGTTGTGTCTCAAACATAGAGAAAATAGTCTTATTGCTATAAGTGTCAGATAACATAATTACATAATCACTAATATTCATCCAGATTTTTCATGTATTTCATATCTCACTTAGGTCTATTTTACAGAAGAATTTTAAAGATAATTTTACCAATGAATATTTGTTATATATAAAATATGTAATTTCCTTACCTTATCGTATCATCACTAACTAAAAATGAATCATAAGCATCACATCAGCTATGTCAACTCATATTCATTCACATCTAAATAGTATGCAAATGCCTTTTGTAGTTCAATTGCTAATAGGCTCCAATAAATCATTGGATTATTTCAAATTTGGAGGCTTAATTTTGGAATTATTTTAGAATTCTTGCTCCTTTCCAAACTTCCTTTTTATTTGTTGTGTCCATGTGTGATGTATGTACATGTTCTTGGGTCTGCACATGTATATACAGGTGCATGTGTGTGGAGGTCAGAGGTCAGTACTGTGTCTTCTTCAGTTGCTCTCCACTTTAGTTTTTTGAGTCAAGCTCTCACACTGATATGAGCTCATGAATTTGACAAAACTAGCTGAGCAGTGAGACCCCCCAGGATCTGCCTGTCTGCATCTCCCCAGTGCTGAGGTTATAGATGCTCACCACCTTGCCTTGCTTTTATGTGGGTAGTAGCAATTGAACACAGGTCTTCATGCCTGTATGGAAAGTACATGCCTGCATGGTTCGGTTGCCAACCGAACCATATCCCGAGTTCCCCTTCCTACTCCTCTTGACACATCCAATGATATCAGCTGGTTGAAAAGATGAAGCCTGTTGCCTTTGGGACTATCCTACCTTCTCGGTGATTGGTCTGAAATAATGAATCAAGGATTCTGAGCTGAGTTAGAGAGTAGACAGCATCAGTTTGGAAAGTTTTGTGGAGGTTTGAATAATGTCAGTATTGTGAGACTGAATGTGAATTTTCTAGACATCTAATCTGCTCTCTTCTTGAACGTCATCTTAGAGACATTTGGTGGTATAGGGAAGGATGACATTACATGACTACTGCTTTAGTTTGGTTTCTGTTAGTGTGATAAACAGTGTGACAAAAAGCAACTTGGGAGGAAAATATTTATTTCATATTACACTTTACAGTCCATCATTGAGGGAAGCCAAGTCAGGAACTCAAGGCAGGAGCTTGAAGGCAGGAACTGAAGCAGAGACCATGGAGGAATGATGCTTACTGGCTTACTGCTTGCTTCCCCTGGCTTGCTCAGTTACCTTTCTTATATAGCCCAGGCCCACTTGCTCAGGGATGGCACCACCCACAGTGGGCTATGCCCTCCTAACATCAATTAAGAAAATGACTCACAGGCATGGTCAAGGTCAATCCAATGGAGGGACTTCCTCAATTGAGGTTCCTTCTTTCCAGTTATCTCTAGATTGTATTAATTTAACAAAAAACATAACCAGCACAATTGCTGGTTTCCCTTTAATATGTCAAGGCCAGGTCTTTTAAAGTTTTCATTTCTACCTTAGAGCT
Source organism: Nannospalax galili (assembly GCF_000622305.1). Lineage (NCBI taxonomy): Eukaryota > Metazoa > Chordata > Mammalia > Rodentia > Spalacidae > Nannospalax > Nannospalax galili. The sequence goes on from NW_008329033.1 coordinate 135,851, forward strand.
GAGAGTCTCACCTGATAAGGGTCATAAAGGAAGATAAGCCTTCTCCCAAGTGCTCATTACTGCTGTTCAGAACAAAGAAAAGAATGAGATGAAGTGCCTCTTTCAGGGAGGGCACAGGTTAGTTCACCAAATGATGATGACTAAGGTTGTTTTATTGATAATGATAATAATTTGTATCTTAGGTTACAGCTGCAGGAGAAACAAAAAGGACCAGAATAGCAATGGAGTTGATCACCGATCCTTCCATCTTGTTCCTGAAGGAGCCCACAACTGGTTTAGACTCAAGCACAGTACATACTATCTTTTTACAACTGAAATGGTAAATGTTACAAGAACATCTTCATCATTTAATATCTGGTCACTTGTATGATGTGCTTTGAGTACAAGGGATGCAGAAGTAAACAGAAGTCTTCCTCCTTTGTTAAAGAGACAGTTAATAAATATGCAATTAAGAAGGATGAAACAAGTGCGAAGGGAAGGTTAGTCATGGTGGGGGTAGGGTGCTATTTTAAGTAGCAAGAAGGGCAGGCAAATGTGAGCATATGACAAGTGAGCTGAGTGTGAGACCTGACTCTGACTGTAAGAAGATAGTCTAGTTGGAAGAAACAGCCAATGACCCTGAGACAGAGCATACCTGATATGTCTGGAACATCTCACCAGAGAAACTAGAACCCATTATATTACCCAAGAGTGATAGAGATTGGCTAGTGTTCTGTTGTGGAAAGCATCACAGATGGAGTGGTTTAACAACAAATTGATTTTCTCACAGCTCTGAACTGGAACTCTGACTTCATAGTATCATCAGGTTTATTTCTGCTGAGGCTTATCTCAGTGGCTTGCAGTTTGGCTGTTGTCTTCTTCTGTATGTCCTTATCTCCTCTTAAATGGACACCAGTCAGATTAGGATCCACTCAGTGAGTTTATTTCCTCTTAATCACTTCTTTGAAGATTCATACTTCCAAATGTTACCAAATTCCGAGGTCCTGCATGTTGTCTTCAAAATACGAATTTTTAGAAGGACACAGTCTAACCCATCACAGTAAAGATTGATGTGAGAAGGGACTGAGTTGGAGGGACATTTTCTATACCTCATAGGCAACTGTAAACAGTACTCCTTTCCTATGGGGAGGACTCTAGTAGAGAGGATGAAGAGACACAGAAGTACCTTGACAAGGAACAGGTTGGATTTTCCATCTGTTTGCCCGTAGATTATTGATAGAGGGACTACTGGGATTTGGAGCCTGAATAAGTAAAAGAATGAAATAAAGGAATGACCTTTTGGGGCCTGGAGAGATGGCACAGAGATTAAGAGCACTGGCTACTCTTGCAGAGGACCTGGGTTCACTTCCTACCACCCACACAGAGGCTAACAAATGTCTGTTAACCCTAGTTCTAAGGGATCTCATGACCTTTTCTGGCCTCCATGGACATTGCATGACATGGTGACACTTACATACATGTAGGCAAAATACACTAAAATAAAAATAAATAATTTTTTTAAAAGACTTTTCTATTTATCAAGAAGGAAGGCTGTACCAGTAACATTTATCAGAATAATTTCAGAAATTAAATTTTATAAATCATTAAAATTAGTAAAAGTACTTTCAAGTTGACTGAAATCTCCAAGAGTACAAAGTCACTGCCATCTTTTACCCAGGTTACATTATTGTCTTTGCAGCTCTTCCCTGCCTCTCTGCTCCCTACTGCAAAGTCCTTTCTGACATCAGGGCCCAGCACCCTAAATGCTCCTAACTCCAATTCCACTCTCCTGCTAACAAAATCAATAATCATGCCTCTGTCACCCTTCCATCATGGACTCCACTCAGATGTCCTCACCTCCCCCAAAGTTTCATTTCTGCCTCAGGATACTCTTTAGAGGATCTGGCTTTTCTTTTCTGACTTCAATTTATCTTGTTTTGTTCTAAGTCAAAAGACTTCCTCAGTCTTTCCCTGTGTTTAATGTTCTTATGGAGCTTAGTACCAATTGTAGGGCAACTCTTGTCCAGGTTCCAGGAGCAGAGTTGGCCCTGAATTGCTGCTGTGTGGACTTTGCTCATCTGATCATGCTGGAATTAGTTCTCTGCTCTGGAATTGCTATTTGCTCTTTGTAGCTTATTAATTATTCTGGCAGCAGAACGTTGACTTTTGCCAATACTCTGTTGCTCATCAATTCTTCACCCAGTGATTTCTTAAAATTCATTTTTATTAAATTTTGTTGTATTTCATACAGAATATCTCAAACACTCTGAATCATCTTTATAGTCCCATCCCCACAAGCACACTCCCATAGCCCCTCAACCAGAACCTATATATTCTGTCCTGGGCATAAAAGCCCACTGTGTCAAGTCAGTGTCCCCAGACATGCCCCAGTCCAAGTCCATCCACTTGCAGTCTAGTCAGATCCCTCTCATCTATTTATCCAAACACCTATCATTTTCTTTTATTTTTTAACAGAGCATAGGGTGGGGGTTTATTTACAAAGGAGTGGGTGCCCCCCCCCCATTTACAGCTGTACTGGAAAGTCTACATTCAAATTCATATCCTGTGACTTCCCAATAGCCACAGAGAGTGCTGAGAGAGGTGCTTCCTGGCATTCTAGGCTTATATATCCTTAGCCCCTCCCCCACATGCAGCTAAAGTCAACTGATTGGGTGGGAGGGGTAACTAACTCTCCCCTTGACTCCTTGATGAGCAGGGGAAGGAGGTGTGACTATAGCTTGTCAGCATAGTGGTCAGTCAGAGTACACTTCCAGGTAATCTTCCACCCCTTCCTCCGGCTCCTACATTCTTTCCTTTACCAAGCAATTTTATCATATGCTAATAACTTCTGTGCTTGTGGTAGTAGCCTAACATGTATGTAGTAGGTGACTGTCTATGAATGGGAGGATTTTCCATTCCCTGTTCACTTCCTGTTTCAGTCCATGGATTGTATCTGCTATTGTTCACTGTTTTAATTAGCCCATTCCTGTTTTGGCTAGTGGAAGCCCCTTCAATGTGGATTTTGTGTTCTTTTTACACCTCACTAATCATTTCTTTATGACAGCTTCAGTTTCATTGTTACAGATCTGTTTATAGACTTGTTTTAGATTTTCTGTTATAGATTTGTCTATCTCATCTTGATTTTGCTTTAGTATGTCATATGCATCTAGAAATTCATGTACTTCTTTTAGATTTTTCAGGTTTTTTTTTTTTTTTTTTTTTTTTGGTCTTTTTGACATAGGATCTCCCTATAGCCACAGCTGATCTGGAACTCACTATAGAGAACAGGATGGCCTTGATCTCATAGAGATTCATCTGCCTCTGCCTCCCAAGTGCTGGGATTAAAGGCATATGCCACCACGAATTTTTAATATTTCTATCTCTTTATTAAACTTTATTTTCTTACCTAGTGTGATTGTCCTTTTTTTGCATTCAGTTGTTTGTGTTCTCATGGAGTTCATTCAAGGGTTTATTTATATCTTCTTTGTTTTATTTGGACATATTTATAGCCATTTATTAAAATTCTGTGTCTCAAATTTCATCTAATTAACTCTCAATGAGAGCCATTACACTTTGATAATTTTTAGAAGCAATATGTTTCCTTGAATTTTCATGTTTCTTGTGTTTTGTGGTGGGACTTGTACATCTGGGGTTAAGTTGATACTCAGTTCTTTTAAAATTTTTTTTACTTTTTTATTTAAGAAGCATTTCACTACAGATTTAACATATTCAGTAACATACTCCAGAGCAAGAGTGCATCTCTTTCACAGGTGGGTGGAAGTTTCTAGGTTCACAGTTGAGTTAATACATTTATACAATATTGAACTCAGTATAAACCCTGTAAGACATAAAATTGAATGAGTTTTTAACCTTTAAAAAAGATCTCCATTTCATTGTAAAATATACTGCTTCTTACAGAAAGACTCATTGTTTTTGCTAATAACACTTAGATGTTGGCACATGCATCTCTAATCTCTATGTATCTTATTATTACTAGTCATATTCGGTTTCACTTGGATCCTTGGCACCTGTGTATGGATATAAAGTCACCGGGTAGATTTCAATGGTAATATTTATCACCTCTACTAATTAACATGACATAAATATTTATGCTTCCTCTTCAAATATAACTCATTTTTTTAAATTTGTTGATTTTTTTTGTGTGTACATCACACAGAACATCCCAAACCACCTTATTCATCTATACACCCACTTCCAAGATGGCACCCTCTCATACCCTCCCCGCCCCCACCACTAGAGCCCTTATATTCTGTCATCCCTGGTACTGTCCACTGTGTTGTCGGCACCCCCAGCCATTTCCTAGTACTTGTCCATCCAGAGAATCAAGTCAGCCTATCTAGATGTCTTTGTTTTAGGAAGGTCAGCTGTTCCTCATCTAGCAGCAATCAGATGTCAATATTCCTTTAGATAAGATTGGGATCTGCTGTTCATTTTCCAAGTTCTCTGCTGGGTTACTATATGGGAGTCTCTTGGGCTACCCTGAGACAAAGAAGGTATCTCCTATCTGGCATTGTTTCTTGTTATGTAGCCTTTAGCTATACATATGGACTCTTAAAAATTATATTTGCCCCTTTAATATTTGGTTATACTTTCCTTTTGGGTGTTTAAGGCCATACAGTTGGCCCAGATAAACCAATTTATTTTTACTCTTAAGGCTGTTTGATGATCTGTTCCTCAGGGATCACATGGGCTTGGGAGGAGCCTCTGGCTCCTTTCTCTTACCAGTTCCATCGATGTGAAGATAAGTCCAAGGTCGTGCTTGACCATGACTGGCTTCTCTTGGAAGCATGGAGGAAACGTTCCCTCTGTGTTGACCTTCCTCTTTGTATACTGGTTCAAGTCCATCTCATGGGGTCTCCACGGCCTCCTTGATCAAAAGGACAGGTGACTCACCACAGTTACAGGACATTTTGAGAGATGCTCACAGTCCCCTGGAATTAGTCCACCTAGGAAAGCAAGGAGCAAAAACTGTCCTTTATGTCCCTCTGACCAAATTAGTATAGGCCTCAAAGTATGTCTGTTAAACAT
>NW_008329033.1:141315-142049 GCF_000622305.1 Nannospalax galili
GTGTATCAAGATGTGGTGTTAGGATCCACATATGAGGGAGAACATATGTCATTTTTTTTCTGAGTCTGTGTTATTTTACTTAGTATAACAGTTTCTAGTTCCATCCATTTACCTGCAAATTTCATGATTTCATCTTTCTTTACTGCTGAGTTAAACTCCATCATATAAATGAACCACATTTTCATTATCCACTCGTCAATTGAGGGACACCTAGGTTGCTTCCATCTCTTAGCTATTGTGAAAAGAGCAGCAACAAACATGGATGTAAAAGTGTCTCTGCAGTAGGATGAGTTCTTTGGGTATATGCCAAGGAGTGGTATAACTGGGTCAAATGGTAGGATCATTTGTAGGATGAATGGGTCAAATGAGAAATGAAGAAAAAAATAAAAGTATTCCTGGAACTAAATGAAAAGGACAATATAACACAAAAAAACCTCTGGGACACATTGAAAGCAGTTCCTAGAGGGACTAGCTATAGCTCTAAGTGCCTACATTAAAAAATCAGAAAGAATAAAAATAAATGACTTAACATTGCAACTCAAGACACTTGAAAAGCAACAACAAATGAAACCCAAACCCAGAAGACAAGAAGAAATAACAAAAATCAGAGCAGAAATTAATGAAATCGAAACAAAGAAAACAATACAATCAACAAATCCAAGAGCTGGTTCTTTGAAAAGATAAACAAGGTTGACAGACCGCTAGCCCAGTTAACCAAAAGAAAGAAAGTGCAC
>NW_008329033.1:142257-169206 GCF_000622305.1 Nannospalax galili
AACCAATACTGCTCAAATTATTCAAAAAGATAGAAATGGAGGGAGAACTCCAAAATTCCTTCTATGAAACCAGTATCACTCTCATACCAAAGCCAGGTAAAGATACAACCAAAAAAGAAAACTATAGACCCATATCCTTAATGAACATAGGTGCAAAAATTCTCAACAAGATCCTTACAAACCACATATAGTTCTTTTTTAAATTTAAGTCACCTTTATTCTTTCAGTGGACGTGTTTATACTACTCAAGAGAGTCTATGTTGTAGAAGGATTGATATATCATTTTTGTTTGTTAGACGAGTGTTAGTGCACCAGGCTTGCTTCCCTGTACCTCTAAAAAAGAATAGTGTCTGCACCAACAATCACTATTTTATCAGTTGTTTTTCTCGTTGCTGTGACAAGATAACCTGAAAAGAATCAATGTAAGGCTAGAAGAGGTATTCTGGCTTACAGCTGGAGGAGGTACAATCAATCATGGCAAGGAGGACATGGCGTCAGGAGCAGGAGTCTGACTGGTCATATAACCTCCATAGTCAGGAAGGAAGAGTGAACAAGAAGCGGGACCTCAAGGCCCACCCACAGTGACCTACTCCCTTCAATGAGACTTCACTTCCTACAGACTCCACCACCTTTCCAAACAGCAACATCAGCGAAGGGTGTTGAGGGGACCAAGTGTTCAGACACCTGAGCCTATGGAGCATAATCCATATTCAAACCACAACTGCAACCAGGGGATAGGCCCACTATGAAAACAGACTAATAGTCAACTAAAAACAATCATCCTTTAAGAGCCAATAATACTAGACATTAAACGGGAGCTGATGGTACTGTTTGTACTATTGTTGATATGCATTGGAAGGACAAAGAAAGACTAGCAATGAGGTGTAGAAACAAAAGGGGTTTAGGGAAATGAGGCAGCTTTGGCTAAAGATAGCCTGAATAAAAAGTGGTAAAGATATGCTATCAGATAATGTAGAACAGTACCATCCCGCAGGAGGCTGAGCCACAGAGACTGTACAAACCAGGCCAGCTTATATTCTTTGGGAGAAGAAAATGAAAGAGTAATGAGAAAAAGAAGGAGAGATATCAGACAAGAACAGGGCTGAGTTGAGCTGGACTGAAAAATGACACTGGGTGTTAAATAAAGGTAGCGTAGATGTGGAGGGCAGAGAGCTGCATGGGGATGTAGTGTGGGAATGCTGCCTGGCCTAATGGCCAGATTCAGTCTGCAGTCTCTTTATGAGATCTTTCTCTGACTTCCAGGAGCCTATCTCATACCTGGGAGTTCCTTTGCACTGTTGGGTCTCAGATGCTGGTCATACCTCTGAGCATCCAGTTCTTCCTGCCAGGCTCTTTGGGATATCGAATTACAGGTATATCAGGGAGGTGGGCTTCATGGGTGGAGGATCAGATGCCAGTTTCACTTCTGTGCAGTACTCCAGGAGTCTTGTTTCAAATGCTTGCTCCACTCTGGGCAGTTTTTCACCCTGATGTTATACACTGCTTAGAGCCTATGTTAAAGTTCCCCAGCAGGCCTCAGCTCAGACCACAGTCCCTTCTAGCTGGATGCTGAAGTCCTGATTTAAGGTTTCCTCCCTGCACTCTGGCATTATTCTGTTTCCCGGATTTCAGCATATTTTCCGGTGATACCTGCTTTGAGTTTCCCAAAAGTGTGGTTCATAGGTCTTGGGATGCATAGCCCCCTGTGTAACAGGGATCTTTTTGAAATGCTGATTCTGCTCTGTTGAGTACCATGCCAAGTGCTCAGCTCCAAGAAGAGAGGGTTTTACCAGCGTTACCTTCTTCCATTGTTGTTTCTGCACTGGGCTCACTCTCTTTTTCTGTTCTTTATCATGTCCATCACTGAAGGTACAGTAGTGATTTCTTGAACATCTTTGACTCCCACCATCTACTACTGGTGTTCCCTCTTACTGGGAATGCAGAGCTTCCCAAATTGAGCCAATCCATTTAGATGCACTGTCACCAGAGTTCTCTCTGGGTCTCTTGTGCTAGCAGGCAAACCATATAGCATATCTTTATGTGCATTTATTATTATCAGTGGGGGGGAGTAACTTACAAAGGAATGAGCACCCAGTGCCTAGCCCCATGCAGCTCAGCTCGGGACAGCCCTGCTCTCCGCCGGTAGCTCAGAACCCATCATACCACATCCCTCCTGCGGCCTGCCCATAGTCACCTCTAGCATTCGCTCATGCCTCCTGGACCAGTGGTCTTGCCTTAGGTCCATTCTGTCCTTGAGTACCACCTAGCTTGCTACACGTTCCCCAGGCCTTACTCACGGCTCCCAGCTTCGGTCCCAAGATGGCGCCACAAGCCCCTCCTTCCAGGGCTCAGTCTGCTCAGTCCGTTCTCTGCAGCAGGCACCACTCCTTGGAGGAGCCAGAGCCCCTGGGGAACATGCACCCTGAGCTTTCTCTCCTGTTTTGTGAAGTTCCCTAATTTATTTTGCTATTTAAGGTAGAACTATTTGGGCATCGTTCACCTCTTCTCAGAGCTGTGATCTAGCTTTCCCCAGTTTATTCACTGGAGACTCTGCAGACCTCACCAGGGTGTCATCTGCCATCTTCTGATGCTATAAAATATTTTGAAGAACAATTTTGAATCATACTTTTTGCCTTTGTTTTTTTCTATCTGTAATTAAGCAAGGTACACAGGTTACTTACAGTTTCTGTCTTGAAATCAAACCACAGACCAAACCCCAGCTCATCTTTTACGGTGTGATCCCTTAGGTAGTTGCTTGGAATATTCAATATTTACCTACAAAAGAAGGAAATAATAATATTGGAAATGATTTATAACAGTATTGAGAAATAGAACTAAAGCTATCACTAAAGCATTTACCAAAGGCATAATAAACACTTAGTAATGTTAATTGTTTATCATGGCATAAAAATGAAAAACATTTCTTAAATGGCCAAAGACTTAAATATTTGATCAATGAGTATTGGACATATGATCATTGCTTTAAATAATCCTTCAATCTGAATGAACATATTATCTGAGGTACTTATTAAAAATATAGATTCCCCTGGGCCTGCTCTGAGATTTTAATTCAATTATCTGGGAAAGCTATTCAGTAAGCAGCATATCAATAACCATTCTCATGAATTCTAGATCACTAATTCACCATCTTAAAGGAAGCCCCTACTGGTGCTTTTTTGCTTGTGTTTATGTGTGAGGGTGAGTGTGTGTGTATGTAGGTATGTATATGTAGGTGTGTAGGCTACAAGTCAACCTTAGGTGTTATTCCTTAGAAGCAATCCAGCTTGTATTTATCAGATACATTTTCATACTGGCCTGGAGCTCACCAAGTAGGCAGCCTGGCCAGCAAGCTTCTGGGATCTACCTGATTCTATGTCACAGGGATTTCATATATTCTGCCTGGGATTTTGTTTTTTGTTTTTGTTTTTTAACACAGATGCTGGAAATTGAAGTCAAGTCTGTCATGTCCTCATGCTTACAGGGCAAAAATTTTACTGACTAAGCTATCTCCCCACCCCCAGCTATAGTGTTGTTTATAAAAGCATTGAATTTATGTTCCCTAACTACCCAATATATAAAATGACACAGTCTATAAGAAAAAATAAAGTTGAGCTGGAAACAATTAGCCTAAGGCAAGAATAATGGATGTTCTCAGTTCAAGGTTCAGAAGCTAATTACTTATTACTTTTGCTCTTTTAATTTAGGATATCCGAAAAGAATCGAACAATCATCTTCTCCATTCATCAGCCTCCATATTCCATCTTCAAGTGGTTCACTAGCCTCACCTTACTTGCCTCTGGAAAACTCATGTTTCATGGGCCTGCAAAGGATGCTGAGGGGTACTTTAAATCAGCAGGTATGCTTGACTCCATGTCGCCCGAGTTCTCTTAGGGTCCCTTGCTCCTGGCACAGGTAGGCAAACCACATAGCACATCTTTATCTGAATTTTTCATAGTTTATATCTTTGGAGGGGGAGAGAAAGACTTACAAAGAAACAAACACCCAATACCCAGCACCCAGCTCTGCGAGGCTCAGCTGCCTTTCCAGATTGTTCCCATACCCACCCACAATCTCTGTTAGCTTTCACCCACACATCGTGGGCCCACAGTCTCGCACCAGGTCAGTAAATGCCCCCTCTTGCATCCACACGGGCAAGACACAGGGGCTATTTTTCAGGCCGCCACTTTTGTTCCAAGATGGTGCCCCAAAAGCCCCTCCCTCCGTGGCTAACTCTCTGTAGTCAATTCTCTGCAGCAGGCCTCACCCCTTGAAGCAACCAGGCTGGCCACTTGGGACACAGTCTTGCAGTAGCTCCTTCAATTCACAGGATCCTGGAAGAGAACAGAGGGGTCAGCAGGACTGTAGTTTGACCTTTTTGTAGATATACTTTGGGTTCCACCTCTCTAAAACACCTTTGGTCCACTTGAAGCCTGAAATTTTATTTTACAGCATTTGCTTGTGTTTATATCTCTTTCCTTTGCTGGGAGAAAGAGAAAGACAGGGATGGGGAGAAACAGAGACAGACACTATTTACTGGGCTTTTGTATTTTTTGCTTCCCAGTTATGATGACTTTTCCCAGAAAGTTCAGTAATTCCTGTATTGGACTCATGGCTAGTTAGTCTGTCAGCTGAACAGTTTAGGAAAGGCCCATCAGTACATTTGTCTTTTTACACATGTATCAGATCATGGTTTTCAGGTTTTCCCTGGCATGTGATGTATTCTGCCTTGATGTGGGGGCAAGGAGGGTATCATAGTTAGAGATAGTACTTCAAGTTCTAGTAATATTAAGTTGATGATTTAGGCCTTGAATGTGTGTGAGTTATTTGTTAATCAATAGAACTGTTAGTTGTAGTTCTGACTTTAATGGACCACATTTCAGGACTACCTGATTCTAATTCATATTGAGTTATGTGACTTAAAAATGCCTTATGAAGTTGCCTTTATCTTATGAGATATTTGAATATGATTATAGATATGTCTCCATGACTCCAAAAATAGTTTTAAATATTCACTACCTATCAATCTATGTCATTTAAAAATAATCAAACAGGAGCTGTGGAGATGGTTCAGCAATTCAGAAAGCACTGGTTGCTCTTGCAAAGGACCCAGGTTTGGTTCCCAGCACCAACATGGTAGCTAGCAACCATCTGTAACCATCTGTTCAAGGGATCTAATGCCCTCTTCTGACCTCCACAGGCATTGCATAACATGGGTGCACTTACATGCAGGCAAAACCCTCATACACACAAAATAAAAATAATAAATAAAATATTTTAAAGGTTGGGGCTAGAGAAATGGCTCAGCAGTTAAGAACACTGGCTGTTCTTACAGAAGACCCAGGTTCAAATCCCAGCACCCACATGGCAGCTAACAATGTCCATAACTCAGTTCCAGAGGATCCGACAGCCTCTTCTGTCCTCCGCCAGCATTGTATGACACAGATTCACTTACCTACATGCAGACAATACACACATACACATAAAATAAAAATAATAAATAAAATAAATTTTTAAAAAAGTTAATCAAGGAGGCTAGAGGATGTGAAAGTAAGAGTCAGATGTTAGGTCATGTCCATGTGAAGCTGAGGTCAGAGCTCAGATGTGCTGTGCTTGTCACACTCTCTGGAAGGCTGCTCTGAGAATTTGCTCTCCATTTGGAATTATAGTGGCATGACAGTTGATAACTTGGATGTCTGAAGTTAGAAGTGAAGTATCCATTGCTGATATGTTCGCTGCTATTCCAGAGCTCCTTAGTGAACTCAGAGAACAAAGTACCCAGGCATCTAATATTGTTGGTTTTTTTTAGACTTAGATTTAGATTTTGGAATTACTGATAAGTGCCAGAGCATATTGATAGCTGCTTTGGGTTTCATGATTTATGATATGTATATTCTAATGTAAGATGCTCTCACCTATCTAAAAGTATATACTTCAAATGTTTTTTTCTGGGAGATAGAGAATATTTGAAATATTATGAATGCATATGTAAGAGGAAAAGAAAAATTAATGAGGAGGGAATTTTGCAGACGATGGGGAAGAAGTTTTCAGATCCTGTCTTCCCTAGGCTCCCATCCTTCACTCTCTGGAAGTGTCTTTTACTTTGCAAGAACATCAGTAAGTGTTCTTGAGTTGCCATCTTTCATAGGTTATCACTGTGAGGACCACCACAACCCTGCAGACTTCTTCCTGGATGTCATTAATGGAGATATCTCTGCTGAGACATTAATTAGAGAAAATGAGGACCATGAAGGTAGGAGAGTCTCTAAGAACCACAGATTTTTGTCTAATTGGTTTGACTGAACTTGAGTAGTTTGGCTGCCTACTAAGTCATAACTTTTCATGAATTCACATAAGTACAGTATTCTGATACTGATCAATGGACTGTTGTCCATGAGTACTGGGTACTCTCAGTTTCTATTCAAAATTAAATATGTCGGGCTGGAGAGATGGCTCAGCAGTTAGGAGTACTGACTGCTCTTGCAGAGGACATGGGTTCGATTCCTAGCACCCACATGGTGGCTAACAACCATCCTTACTCCATAATGCCATGGGCATTGCACGACACAGGTGCACTTGCACACATGCAGCCACTCATAGACATAAAATAAATATATAGCAAATAAATTTTTTAATTAAATATGTCTTTTTCTAGATTTTTCTCTTCCCTCCCCCCCTCCCCCTTCTTCTCCTTCTTCTTCTCATCTTCTTTCTTCTTTGTTTTGGAAATATAGTCCAGGCTGGCCAAGAACTCACTGTGCAGCTGAAAATACCTTGAATTTCTGAGCCGCCTGCCTCTACCTCCCAAGTTGTAAGGTTACGGGCATATGCCACCACACCTGGTTTTATGTGGCATTGAGAATTAAACCCAGAGCTTCATGAATGCTGGGCTATCACTCTACCAACTGAGCTGTATCAGCCCCATCTATAGTTTCAATTTTGGTTTCTTTGGTTTTTGTTTTTTAAAGAAGAAACTTGGCACCTTGTGTGTTTACACTACTAGAAAGTAAGAGCCATATTTTTATGTTGAGAATTGTAACTGGTTGGTAAAAGAAGTCTGTTTTCAGAATTAGGTCCTAAATAGAGAAGAAAATGTTGATACATTTGCCGTATCCATAAGATTATAGCAGCAGTTAGGTTAGTCACCTGTGGTTTTTCTAATGGGTGAAGCAATGACAAAGAAGAATTTTTCCACTCAAGCTTTGTAAGAAAAGTGTCACCCAAAAGCAGGATTACAGAAAGTGGTTAAATCAAGTGTCTGTTAGCAATGTTTCTCACCTTTACCAACTTTTATTCCATAGCCAATGGTCATGAAGAATTTTTCATGAGAAATAAACAAGTCACAGAAACATTAGCTGAGCTTTATACGAAATCCTCCTTCTTCAGAGTCACGAAGGATGAATTAGATCAACTCCCAAGGGAACAGAAGGTGAAAAGGAGTTCAGCCTTTAAGAGGACACTGTGCGCCACCTCCTTCTGGCATCAGCTCAGGTGGATTGCCTGGCGTGCATTCAAAAACTTGCTGGGTTATCCCAGGATCACCATAACTCAGGTAATCTTACCAATTATTTTAATTGTTCTGTGAATTAGTCGTGATACAATTTAGTTCGGATGTAGTCTACTTCATGAATATGTTTGCTTTCTACCCACCCTTCTCCCAGTCATCTGAGGTATGGAAGAGTCAATTGAACAAGTATTACACAGTTTTTACATACACAGTTCTTTTTATGGTTTCATGCACTACCTAAGTCAGAATTTTTGTTGTTATGGAGAAGCTGTAATGAATAATTTGAGTAGAATTTTCTTTTTCAAGAAAGTTTAAAGGTATATATGGGCTTTTTTCAGAGCTGTCAAATTTGGCTCATGTGTTCATTCACAAGTTTAACATATGTTATATTTGGGGAATTCTAATACAGTATTGAACAAAATGAGTAAAAATAAAAATCTCTGTTGTGAGCTGATTATCTTATAAGAGAAAGTAGTTGATAACTAAAAAATTTATTCATAGCATGTCAGATGGTAAGAAATACCATGTGAAAAGTTTAAGCAGAAAAGAGGTGGAGAAGGGAGGAGACAGGAGGCAGGAATAAAAGGGTTAGTTTACACTTGGAGTGTCACTAGATACGTCCGAAGAGGTGCCTTATCTGAGGAAAGAGACCATATGCAAAATTCTGTTGCCTATAACTGAGGATTCATTATTTGGATATTTAGTGCTTGAGAGCAGTAGCTTCTGAAGAGTGGGCTGGTTATACACATGCAGTAACCAGACTAAAGGCTAGTCACTATTGTTCACTCTGTCTCACCTAAGTTGAAACAATGTTCACTTCTTTTCTCTGTGGTAATTGTTGATTATTACTCCTTAAGGTTTTTCTGTTATTCTTATTCTCTATGTCCACAAAATACTAGTACTCCAAGTTCCTTAGTACATTATTTATAAGGAATTGATTGCATATATATTGCTTCATAAATTGACTCATAGTCACAAAAGAAATTTTAGCATTGTTGAGAGAAGTACAGTCTCTAGAATAAGGAGAGAATTTTTAACTTCCTGAGCTTTCTTGTTTGATTTTGTAGATGCTGGGATGTAAGTGTGGAACGGAGCAAACCCTTTCTGGTAAAGGGCCAGATATTAGATATTTTAGAGGCCATGCTTTGTCACAAGTATTCAGTCAACCCTATAATTTTTGTGTGGAAGCAGTCATAGTTAATATATAAGCAAATGACACTGCTCTGTGCGAATAAAACTATATTCATGGACACTGAGTTTTCAATTTCACATAAATTTAAGATTTTAAGAATTATTTTTGTCTCTGTTATACCCCCAACTATTAAAACAGTAAAATAATTCTTGGCTCATGAGCTTAACAAAAAGTAGCTGGCTCTACTGGGTCCCATCTGTTCACTCTTTGTTTAGGCTTTTTAGTCTTGTTCTATTTTAACTTCTCTAAGATTTTAATATCAAGTTGGAAATGTCTTATATCTTCTTACTGGTAAATCTTGTATATATGCATTATACGTGGACTTTGTTTTGAACTATTGGTAGTTACATATAAGATGCAAACTTGTCTAGAGGTTGTAGGAGGCAGGTCTTACAGTGAATGTAGTATCAATGTGACAAGGGCTTCTTTTTTATAGAATGAAGTGATGGTATAGTGAGAGTCATTAAGGAAAATCCAAGCATGTATTCTTTTTTGACATTTTAAATTGAATTTTTGTGAATTTCATACAATTTTTGTATGAATCAATCAACTTTATTGATTCAAAATTTCAGACAATATATTTTGATCATATGCTGACTGGTCCCTCATCTCCATCCTCACCTTACCACTACCCTCCCTCTTTATGTCCTCTGTTAAACACAAATTAGACTTGGTAGACCTTAAAAAAAAGTCTAATTATTTGATGGTAGACATTGTTCAAGCTTTAAATTACAAGGTTTTCTTGATCAAATCAACCTGAACTCTTTATCGTCAACCTCTAAGAGAGCCATCATTTATATTAGTATAGTAAATATTTGAATATGTATTCAATTTTTAGTCAAAGCTATGAACATCCCTCATTCAAAACTTGAAGCAGGCCTTAAATCCAGTCATAAAGTGGTTCATTACTCCCATAACATTTGTGCCACTATTACACCAGTGGGCATATCTTACCAGGCTGTTCATTACTGTAACTCTCAGGTTTCACAGCTAGGTAAGATAGATAACTACTTTTCTCCCCTGGTACTGTGCATAGCACCACCCAGCACTATGAAATAACCAAGAAGGATGAAGCTTCCAGATTAGTTCCAGCTTCCTTTCTCCATGTCCATGACTCTAGTATGGTTGTCTTTGGCAATGGGATCTTACTATCGTGTTCTGGAGAGTCATCAAGAGCAATGACTAGCTTGCTTTCTCTCTCTTTTTTTTCATGCACTGTGTAATCACATAAGAATCCCTTCTCAAAACATGACATAATATAGGATCCATCATTTTGTTAATATTTTTGAAAAGTGATTGAAAATTATTATAGAACTTTGAAACATGTAGCTAATATCTTAATGATAATAATGATGAGATATTAGGTCAGTGTTACCAAAATTCCTGACAGAAGCAACTTAAGGAAGAGAGGGAGTCATCCTTGCCTTGCTGTAGGCTCCCCAGACAAGATCATAATTCTGTAGTTCTTTTTCTACATTGCTTTGTAACAAAACAACCTTTGCAAATTACTCCATACTCCAACACTGATTGACTGGAGTATTGATTTTTTTTTTAACTTTGAAATTTCCAACATATGTGGTGTGATATTGTGTTTTCTTCCTATTACTATTTTCTATGTTTTTATAACTAACCCATGAATAAAAGTGAGGTTTCTGAAGTAAATCATATGACAATATAATACTCAAGCCTTTGTTAAATGAAGCAGTTTTAAACGATGTATTATCCTGGAGGACAGTCTCCTTGGTAGCCATCAACATAGATTGATCAGGTAAAAGTAGGTAAGGATGGCAAGGAATTGGAGCTCAGGTGTTCTTTGCTGACCATGTAGCTCAATGGTTGAAGTTCACGGGGAAGTGGTGACATAGGAGATGGTAATAGAATCACTTGGTTGCCCTTTAGAAAGCTGGCTGAATGCTTTCCTAATGATGACAACAGGCTTTTCAGTGCAGGCAGACTACCTGGGGGTTGGGTAGAGTAGATGGGGGTAGATGGGGCCAGTTCTCTCCTGCCTCCTATCATGCAGCATTTTATTGTCAAAACTTGTATGTCTGTTTTAAAATTTTGTTGATTATTCATTTTACTGATGAGAATCATACTACTCAACTACATCCTCAGCCCTGAAGTTTTATTCATTTCTAATGGCAAAAGTCATCCTGGTTTCTCTTGAATCTTGTATGAAACATTTCATGTTTATTGTCACAAAGCTGAGTTTGATTCAGGTGAAAACTCTTGATCATTTGGACTTGGGCTTGTTGCCAAAACAACTTGCCCAGGTGCCTACACTTTCTGCTACCCTGTGCATCATTCATGGGTGCAGCACTGAACTGGGCCCTGCATTGGCTGTGTGTGGTGGAACACTGGGAGGAATCTTAGTTTTTCTAGGGATGCTCCATTGCCCCTAAACAGCAGATACCTCTATTTTCCATTTAATTTAGATATTAGTTGAATACTGTACACAATTTAGAACTCTGGTCAAGTCAAAATGGAGAAATTATATATTACTATAATATAAATGATATACAAAAATTTCTACCTGTAATTGGAACTCTTCTCAATTTTCTTTTTTGAAAGGTAATTACTCTGTTTATAGTGGGGCTCCTTGCAGGCGCCATTTTCCTTGGGCTGAAAAATGATTGCACTGAAGTGCATAATAGGTAGGTAAATTTGAATCTTAATTTCAACAAGATTTCATTATTTGCCCAAACTTATCTATATCCATTAAGAATGAGAGTTTATGAAGAAATGTTGCTATTTTATCGTGGGGTAGGATCTCCTGGAACTGGAGTTATGGATGGCTGTTAGGTGCCATTTGGGTGTTTGGAATCAAACCCAGGACCTGCAAGAGCAACCAGTGTTCTTAACTACTGAGTCACCTCTCCAAACCTGGGCTTGTGTGTGTGTGTGTGTGTGTGTGTGTGTGTGTGTGTGCGTATGTGTGTGTGTGGCTTACTTATTTTTCTTAGCATGATGAGCTCAAGTTCATCCATTTTGTAGCGTGTATCAGAATGCCTTTGTTTTTTAAGGCTGAATAGAAGCTCATTGTATGTATATACGTTTTGTTTGTTCATCCATTGGTGAAAATTTGAATGAGTTCTGCCTTTTGGCTGCTGTAATTCCAAGAGCACAGGTGCCTATTTGAGACCCTGTGTTCCATGTCTTGGGATACCCAGGAGTCGAACTGCTGGATTGTATGGTAGTTGTGCCAGTTCTTTAATGAGTGCTAATTCTGTCTGCCACAGCAGCTGCATCATTCCATATTCTTAGCAGCAGCACAAACCGAAGGCTTCCAGCTTCTCTGCATCTTCATGAAATTGCATTATTTATTATTTGCTATTTTTATTTTATGTGTATGCATGTATTGTCACCATAACATGTTTCTTTGAATATTATCCTAATTAGCTTTAATTATTTCACATTGAATTAGTGTCAGTTACTTTTAACGAAACGAAAAGCAACTTGAGGTGGGAAGGGTTTATCTGGGTCACAGTTTGAGGGCGTAGTCCATAGCGGGTGGGTGTGCAGCAGCTGGTCATATCCCTGGCTCAGCCAGGAAGCAGAAAGATGAGTGCTGGGGTTTCCCCAATTTTCCCTTTTATTAGTTCTTTGGACCACAGCCATAGTGATGGCTGCCTGCATTTCGGGTGAGTCTTCCCTCTTCTGTTAAATTTTTCTGAAAACACTTTCATAGACACACACAGATGTGTGTTTCTGTGGTGATTCTAAATCTAGTTACATTGGCGAGGAAGATTAGCCATCACATAAAATTCTTTGCCATGAAAATTACTTTTTGCCACATAACTATAGAAATATAATTTCACTGGTTTAAAGATTCTCATTTACAATTTACAGTTTAGTTAAAAATTAAGGGCTGGAGAGATGGCTCAGAGGTTAAGAACACTGACTGTTCTTGCAGAAGACCTGGGTTTGAATCCCAGCACCCACATGGCAGCTAACAACTGTCCCAAACTCCAGTTCCAGGGGAGCTGACAGCCTCTTCTGTCCTCAGCGGGCATTGCACAACATGGGTGCTCTTACCTACATGCAGGCATAACACTCATACATATAAAATAAAAATAAATAAAATATTTTTTAAAATTAAAATAAGGGCTGGAGAGATAACTCAGCAGTTAAGAGCACTGTCTGTTCTTACAGAGAACCTGGGTTTGATTCCCAGCACCCACATGGTGGCTAACAACCATCCATAACTCCAGTTCTAGGGGATCTGACACCCTCTTCTCACATCCATGGGCATTGCATGACATGGGTATACTTACACACACATGCAGACAATACCCTCATATGCATAAAATTAAAAAATAAAATATTTTCTGAAATTAAAATAAATCATATGATAAATAGTAGTGATGGCTATGGGTTAACACCTTGCAGAGAATAAGATTTCATTAAACCTTTTAATAATGAAATATATTTAGTATAAAATAATCCCTCTGTGATTTAGAAGGCATTTCACTGTCCTTTTTCAGAACTATAAACATCATTATTAGATGTGAAACAATAAATTGAACTGAATCTTTGCTATATCCCATATTTCTATCAGCGTATACATTAACTAAGTAATTTACTTTTCCACATTCAGTTATTTCCTTTGAAGTAATTACCAACAGTCTTCTTTTTCCCACATTAATATTTTTCTTCGTAGATAAATATCACATTGATTTCTTTTGTGAGCACTTTGGAATCATACAGAAGTTGGTTGTCCTAAGTCAAAGCTTTGGTAATGGATCTGTGGTAGATGTAGTAAGGTTTGAGTGACGATATCCTCCACTGTCTTGCAATACACATTATAGAACATACTGGCCAATTGAATATTTAAATAATTTTAGCTTTATTTGCTTACTGCTTTCTGTTTATACATTAGGAATGATACTGGAATTTTTCTTAGTGAAATTGGAAGTGTTTTATGACCTGTGTGTCTGATAGGGCTGCCATGACTAGCTACTGTACACATTTGCTTAAATAGAAATGAATTTTCTCTCCATTGTAGGGTCTGGAGGTCAAGGTTTTATTTCAGAAGGGCCAGGCTCCAGAGACCTCTTCCTGTTTGACAGATGCCACTTCTCTCTGTGCCCTCTCATAACAGACTGTTTTTAATTTCTTCCTCTTGAAAAGGCACTAATCCCTTACCTCCCTGTGTATCTATGTGCCAATAGCACCCCATTGCCACTTATTTATTCAACACGTTAATTTTAGGGTGAAAAAATAATGTACTTCACAGGAATCTAAGACAATGATTTTTAAATTGTGTCCATATGCAATGACACAGGCCACTGTGGGGACAGAGAGATGAGGAAGATCCCAGCTGGCATCATACTTCTCTTTGTTTGAAACAGAAGTTATGTTTAAAATTAATCATCTGCTGGGCACGATGATGCATGCCTTTAATCCCAGCACTTGGGAGGCAGAGGCAAGAGGATCTTTGAGATTGAAGCCAGCCTGGTCTACATAGTGAATTCCAAGCCCTCTGGGGCTACAGGGAGACCGTGTCTAACAACAAAAAAATTACCATGTTATTGTAAGGGAGAGAGTTCTGTAGGTAGAAAACTGACGCATCAGCATTAAAATCACTGCAGTGCTTTGTCCCTATTTGTCTTGACAGAGCCTCTATACTCCTAGTGCTGACAGTCTACCAGTGCTTTGGCAGTGTATCTGCTGGGGAGCTCTTTGTCCTTGAGAAGAATCTTTTCATGTGAGTAGTTTCATTTCTGTAAGCGACCTCCAACTGATCGCTTCCAGAATTAGATTCCATCTTGGTGCTGGTGAGGGTGGGGGTCTACAAATATCTTTGTCTATTTCATTGACAAGTATAAATTATATGCATTTATAAGGCAAACATGATCTTTTGAAATTGTCTAGGAAGTACCCATTGCAGTTGAGGAAAAGCAAAAAGTCGGGCAGCGTGAAGAATTGAGAGCAAATGTTTCTTGCTGGGAAGGGAGGAGGATTTGAGTACTAGGGTGTTCTTAGCAAATTTCAGAGAAAAGAACAATGACGAAGATGAAAAATACCTTTAGCTTTTAGCAAATTACAGGCCATAGTGACACTCACAAGAAGAGTTTGAAGGGCTTGGTGAACATTAAGTCTGGAAAATTACAGATGGGAAGGCAAATTGGACAAAAAAACGAGAGCAAGTTCAGCCTTTAGTGGATCTGGAGGAGTGAGAACCAGAGAACAGCTTTACAGTTAAGAAAGCTGTGAGACTGAGGCCAGTCCGGTCTACAGAGTGAATTCCAGGTCTGCTGGGGCTGTGTCTCTAGTGATAGAAAAATTACGACATGTAGATTCCAAGGACAGGAATCATCAGAGAGGGAAGAAATGAAGACACCTTGGAATGACGGGAAAGATGTCAGGAAGTGGGAGGATTAGGATGTGGGAGCTGATCCTGCTGTGTGGTTGTAAAGTGTGATCGTTGAAGGAAGCAGTATCTTTATTTCTCTAAAGTCAGAGCAGCAGAAATAAAGTCGGCAGTGACTTGGAGCTGCAGTGGGGTTTCAGGAATATGACAGCATCACCTTCTTCATAAGGAGAAGTGGGAGGAGAAAAGCCTCCATGATCACAGACTGACATGAGCCCCTGAAGATCTGCTCTTCAGAGAGCTACATCAGAGGAGCAGTCATTGAGGAGAGGGGAAGACATCAGGCTGTGTTCCCCTGGGGCCTGTCCTATGGCCAGAGTGGACAACATAGGAGAGACTCCTGTGATGAGCGGGGAAAACAGTGAGAGTGTCATGAGGCTGATAGCCCTGGGATGCTGGCTTCTGAGATGGGGAAGGACTTGGGGTTCAGCCTTGGGCCTGAGGGCGCTGTGCTTTTGGACCTCTGGTGGAACTGGAGTCTGTGCTGTACATATCATGTCTCCTGAGTTGTGATTTCAAACTACTATGGGATGTATGACATGCATTCTTGTTTTATAGACATGAATATGTCAGTGGATACTATGGAGTGACATCATATTTTTTTGGAAAACTTTTAGCTGATTTACTACCCAGGAGGTTCTTGCCAAGTGTCGTATTTACTTGTACACTATATTTCATGTTAGGTAAGTGATGAGACAAAAAGATGTATCTTTACTTTTAGATATTAAGGTGAAGCCAGTTTCTCTCTCCATGATGTTCTGGTTCTTTTTAAAAAATATATTTTATTATTTTTATTTTATGTGTATTTTACAAACTGCCTGCACGTTTGTAAGAGCACCCATGTCATGTAATGCCTGTGGAGGTCAGAAGAGGGCATCAGGTCCCCTGGAACTGGAGTTATAAGTGGCTGTTAGCTGCCATTTGTGTGTTGGGAATCAAACCCAGGACCTCTGCAAGAGCAACCAGTTCTCTTAACCACTGAACCATCTCTCCAGCTCCTGTTTTTGGTTCTTAAAACTACAAACAGAACCACAGTTGAGCGAAGTATGTCTCCCTGTGTGCTTTGTAAAATAACTGTTCAGTGAGGACAGTATTATCAAGATTTGTACCAAATCAAACTTTGGGGGGGGGCAGTCTTTTTGAGACAGGGTCTTCCTGAAGCCCCGGCTGAGCTGGAATTCTCTCTGGAGACCAGACTGGCCTCAGTCTCACAGAGATCTGCCTCCCTCTGCCTTCCAAATGCTGGGATTAAAGGTGTGTGCCACCACACCCAACTCTCTACCTATGTCTGTATGAAGAATCTCTAAAATCTAGAGATTTCAAATTCAATATACACATATGTTCTGCCCCCAATTCTCCAATGAGAGAAAAATGGTGACATTGATTTAATAAGAATGTTTGTTTGATGTCATAGACTGATTATTTGTGCAGTATGCTCAGGCTTTACCCCCAGGGTTATTCCATCAGAATTTTCATATTTTCATTCACACACACACTCACATCAGAATTACCTATTTTTAAATAACATGCCATAAGATAAGAACCACAGACAGAGATGCTTGAAGCATCCATTTTACAAATAAGTGGTGTGTCACAGGAATTAGATGTAGAGTGTCTACTCTTATAACTATTCCCAAATTCTTAGACTATATGAACGTAGCATTAGCTCGTTATACTTTATAGTATATGAAACTTGAAAATAGCCCCACTCTCCCTCTCAGAGGCATGTGGTGACTTGTCTAGGGAGATGTAGACTATGGAGGTATTTATTCTTACCCCGTAGGTGCCCAACCACTGTGAGGTCCTGTAGTCCTGATCCCAGTGTTTTCACTAAAGACATAGAGCAAACACACTGAAAGATGAGGAGACGCTGGGCCAAAAGAATGTGATATTGATAAATTTTATATAGCAGAGAAGGACTAGAATCTTATCCCACTGAGTTGCCTTCAACCTAGGAACTGAGGAATTTACATGGAATTACTCAGAATAGCCAAATAGTGAGTGACTTTGTAAAGTTATGAGACTAGTTTCTCAGAATACTATAATGTGACCCTGACTGCTGTTTTGTCCCTTCTTTTTTCTAAGGATTGAAACCAGGGCTGGAAGCTTTCCTCATTGTATTTTTTACTATTATGATGGTGACATACACTGCCAGTTCTATGGCTCTGGCTATAGCAATAAGTCAGAGGCTGGACTACATGACACACTTTCTCATGAACATCTATATTGCATTCATGGTGGTGAGTATGAACTGTGCTTGTCTGAGAACAATTTTCCTGTGTTCCTTCCTGTAAAATCTGCTTTGAAGTTTCTGTACATGGAACTCTGATGCTTTCAAAAAGATGTATGCTAAAACATAGAATAGAAAGGTCTCAAATTTCCTCCTAGCCCTTATATATCTTTTTTTGCTGCTGTTATAATGACTGTAACTCAGGTAACATTTCCTTAATAATCAGCTTTTCATAGATACTTTTTGGTAATATATTATGAAAAATTCATAAATAGAAATTTCAAAAAAAAGGTGAATTGTGAATTCTTTTTGAAGGATTCCTTCATCAAAAACATCAGGCCAGGGACTGGAGAGATGGCTGGGTGGTTAAGAGCACCGACTGCTCTTACAGAGGACTCATGTTTGGTTCCCAGCCCCCATATGGCAGCTAACAATTATCTATAACTCCGGTTCCAGGGGGATCTGATTGATGCCCTCTTCTAGCCTCTGTAGGCATTACATGACATAGGTACACTTATACATGCAGGCAAAACACTCATACATGTAAAATCCAAATAAATTAAAACAACAAGCAAAAAAAAAAAAATCAGGCTGTCTTGCTTGCCTTTGATGTTGGTGTTAGAGAACTGCTGGTCCATCACTTAACCATAGCAGAGATGTTTTGTTTGAATTCTCTACTCTATAGGGGAAAAGGAGAGCTCATGAGAAGGGTCACAATGTGTGACATGAGGAGTCTATCCTGGGTGTGATGGTTTGTGTTGTCAACTTCACAGATCTAAAAACACCTGGGTGATGAGCCTCTGGGCATGCCTATGGGTTACTGCCTTGATTACCCTAATTGATGTTGGAGGTTTTTGGTGACTGGAATTCTGAACTGCATGAGCATAGAAAGGGGGCTGAATAGACTGTGTGTATTCTTGCTTTGTTCTTCTGACTGTGGACTCTGTGGCTAGCTCTGCCCCCTTGGTTTCCTCACCTTGATGGACTGTGCCTTGAACTCTTATATTATCACCTATTAAAGTAAATGTTCAATAAATCGATATGCTTTGATTTATTTGATGTATTGACTGATTAAATTTTAAAACTTTCTATGTAGAACATCAACAACCAATAATAAAACTGTATTTTATGTAGAGATGCTGTTGTATAATACAGATACGCACTGGGTCAGATCAGGTCTAAAAATATGAATGCATTCCAGCAACATTGTCATTGTTTTGAATATCTAAGAAAGTCTGGTAAAACTTAGGACACATTTAACTTGAACCTCAGAACTATAACGTGCTAATTTTGAGCAGTATTTCCTGGCATCTCCATTGCAGTCAGTATTATTCTGGAATAGCTTTGAATGAAGTTACTGATGCTGTTTTCTGCTATACCTCACCACATTGTGTGGTTTATCATTGTACACTTGAGGTTATCTTACACCTGCCTCTGGACCCCAGAATTTTCCTTAAGTCATGCATATAGCGTGCAAACCCTTCTTGTAAATAAATATCATTGTTGCATGGACATAGAGAGAGGAATGTGATGCTTAGGATTGTGCAGCTGTGTTTCCATATTGCCTGGTTTATTAGGGTGAATATATTTCAGTAGTATAATAAGATCAGTCAGGAGAGTCTGCCCTCCATGTTCATGGCTCCACATCCAAAGGTTCAACCAACTACAAATCAAAATTTCACAAAACTGAATAGGTGCAGGTTTTCTTTTTCTCGTCACTGTTTGCTAAAGTATATGTATAAACTATTTGCATATCATTTGTAGTGTATTAAGTATCCTGAGCAATCTACAACTGATACAATATTCAGATAAATTATGTTTTAAAACATTAATATTATATTTTTATTTTATGTGTATGAGTGTTTTGCCTGCATGTAGGTAAGTGCACCAGGTGAGTGCAATGCCCACAAAGGCCAGAAAAGGGTCTCAGTCAGATCCCCTGGAACTGGAGTTATGGATGGTTGTTAGCTGCCATATGGGTGCTGGGAACTGAACCTGGGTTCTCTGCAAGAACAGCCAATGCTCTTAACTGCTGAACTATCTCTCTAGTCCTCATATATACATGGTATACCTGGATCATATTTAGAAATTATGACACTTTAAAAATAAGCGATTTGAGCATCTCTAGATTTATGTGTGTGTAGAGACAGGCGTTGGGAAGGTGGTCATGGAACCAATCTCTCATGGATACGTAGAACTATACTTACCTTCCACTACGTGCAGTTATAGAGAACGTTTAGGACATAGTCTTGATAATTAAGGATCTTCCACAGTGGTATATGTAATATAGATTATAGGCACATTCCCTTTCCTTTTAAACCAGCAACAGCCTCAGCTGTGCACACATGCCCATGCAAAGGAGGAAGATTAGCATTTAAGTGAAAAGCATTTCAAGCAAGAGTTTGTCCTAGAAGAAATGTTTAGAAAGTTGTAGGAGTCTTGAAGAGGGGTTTTGTCTAAAATGCCCATGAAATCTCCAGACCCGTTCTGATTTGTGCATTTTTGTTTTTGTTCTGTAGATCTTTTTGGCTACAGCATTTTATTTTGAAACAACTGCGCCCAGACTTTCGTGGCTTCAGTACTTCAGCATCCCTCATTATGGCTTCATGGTAAACCATCCTTGTCGTTGTGACTGGGCTCTCAGGCTGGAATAGGAAGTATAAAGTCCAGCCACATCTTTTCCCCAGCTGCAAGCTGTGAATTTCTTTTCAGGAGCAATGAGCGAAATTTTCCTATCAGGCTTACACTAGGTTAGAGAGATGTTTAGACTTTCCCCCAGTCGCCCTATTGTTTGAGACACATGAAGTGTGAGAGAGATCTCATAGTAAATGGGAAGACTGATTAACTGATTTTAAAATGTGCTTCCATTTAAGAAGGAAATAAATGAGAGGGTGGGAAATTAGAATACATGGTTTATATTGAACAGGAAATTGGAACAAAATAAAGACCATGTAATACTCATAGCCATATTGACTATAGCAAGCTAATGTTCTCCAAAGAAAGCTATGTTCTAATACAGAATAACTGAACTTCTAACTCCCATAGTTTAAGTGCTATTGATGCTATGAGACTACTACCATAAACCAACAGTATTTGTTGAGCACCAGTTATCATTTCAATTTTAGTGTTTATGGGTTACATGCTTGAGTTAGGGAAAGGGAAGGAAGAAGCTCAGGGATAATCAAACCCCTTCTTTTGGGAAATTTTGTTAAATTTTTGTGAATTTCATATGTTTTGATCATATTTAGACCCCCTCCCTATCTGCACCCCTCTTCTACTCCTCAATCATATTGCATATGTTCTATCATATATGTTAAGGCCTTTCAAGACAAGTGTCCCCAAATGTCCTTTGTGGCTCCATCCACTGAAGCCTGGTCAGCCTATCTAGCACCACTCCCTTAAAAAAGACCAGCTCTCCCTCATCCAGCAGTGACCAGCTGTCAACAGTTTCTCTGCTAAGGTTGGGGCTTCTTACCCATTTCCCCATGTCTATGCTGGGTTTTTTGTCTGGCTTGAGCTTGCATGTGTTTTGTGCATGTTGTTACTACTGCTGTAAGTTCATATGAGTAACTTCCCAGTTGTTGGAAAAACTCTGTTTCCTTATAGTTATCAGCCACCTCTGGCTCTTAGTCTTTCTGCCCTCTCTTCCTCAATGGTACCTGAGACCTGGATGGCAGAGGTTTGATACAGCCCCTTCTTGAACAAAGAAAAGCAGAACCTCTACCATAGACCTCTTGATTGAAGCCCCTTCTTGAACAAAGAAAAGCAGAACCTCTACCATAGACCTCTTGATTGCCAGGAAAGATAACTTAATTCTCTTGCTGGGACAAAGACTTTGAAGGTGAAATTTTGGTTTTAGAAATTCCATTAATGATTAGTGTTAGGGATATGATTGTGATAATTCTTCAGGAACTTTGACTTTCAAACCTTGTCTTGCTTTCCTTTGTGTTACAGGCTTTGCAGTATAATGAATTTTTAGGACAAAACTACTGTCCAGGATTCAATACAAAAGAAAGCAGTGTCTGTCCCAACTATGTAATGTAAGTTTGTGATCAGTGTCCTAGTGGATTAACCTGATACTGTTGTGCAATGTCAAAGGTTGTTGGGCTTGGAGTTGGTACAGATCCTTTCAAGGTTTAAAGGTCAACAAACCTGAGACTAAGTGTCTCACCTGTAAAGTGAGTGAGTCATTGTGCACTAACGCAGGGGAACTTGCTGTCTATCTTTTACTATAGTCAAACTTGAATTCAGTGTGGAGAAATGAGTTAGGCCTTTTGCAAGATCATTTTGACCTTTTGAGTTGTAATTCTCAGAGCATTTGGGTTTGAAAGGGCAGGCACTGCCCTCAGGTCCTGGCATGTCCTTCTCATTTACTTTCAGGAGCATCATGAAGTCCAAATTGGAGACTTTGTGCCTTTAAACTGACTCACAATATTCCCTATAAGAGAATGTATCCTCTACTGAAAGCAGCACATATACTAGTGAGAAGGAAATTCCATTTTTCATAATTATTAAAATAGACACACATTTTTAATACAATTTAAAAATCTTGTTTTAAAATTTAATATTCTCTTTCTCATAATTATTAATGGTTTGATTTTGATACATAAACTAATGGGTATAAGTTGCTTAGCATACCAACTACTAAAATTCTAAGCATGCAATGACTTACTGTTAGCTATTGTGCAGGAAGGGCTAACTACTAATGATTTGTCTAAGTTAGGTCTCCTTTAACAAAGGAATGTTGACTATACTAAGTAAAATTTGGCAGATGCTAGTGATGTAGTTACTTTTGTGTGCCTGTGTGTTAAATTTCAGGTGCACTGGCGATGAATTCCTGGCCCTTCAGGGTATTGATGCCTCACCTTGGAACTTGTGGAAGAATCATGTGGGTTTGGCTGTTTTGATGAGTATCTTCCTTGTAATTACCTATCTAAAATTATTTTTTCTTAAAAAGTATTCCTAAATTCATTTTCAGTTTATTCTGAATTACTCTCATATTAAAAACTCATTGATTTTTTTTAAGCATCCACTGAGAATTTTATACTGGCATATATGCATTACACAGTGATGGGACAAACACATTTTCGTTCAAGTATGCAATATGCTCTGACCAAATCTTTTCCTTTCTCCTCCACTCCCTCCCTTCCTTTTCACAGCCAGTCCAGCTTTTCAGGTCATATATATGTTTTTGGACTTTTGAAAGATCACTTTGATACTCTGATAGAAGGTTTTAAGTTCTTATTTTTCAGTGCTTTTGTTTGAGGTGGTTTTGACATTAATAATCTTATATATGTATAAAATGGAGGCTCCACATATGGAAGGAAATCTGGCGTTTGTCTTTCTGAATCTGGCTTATTTGCTTAGTTCCATTCATAGCATCATAGAAAAGCAACAGCTCATTTGTGAGATGTCTTTTGACTATCCCCACACTTACTCAATGGGCTACAGAACAGAACTGTCCAGGTGGCAGATATGGTGGCTGTCAATGTGTGTTCCAGTTGCTCAGGCTGTCACTGAGATGATAGGCTAACAACCACTGCTGATGTCAGCTGCAGGACTGGTGCAAAGTTCTATGGTTCCTAACACTTGAGATGCCCGAAGCAGTCGGTAACTTGGTGACATATGATAAGACACATTACCTGAATTATTGTTACTAATGTCAGTGGGGAGCTCTGTCTGGGGCTATAGGTCCTAATACAGTCCTTAACTGTACAGAATTGTTTTTGCATTGTCTGTGACTATTTTATCCCTTTGCTGACAAAGACCTCTATGGCCAGCCAAGCATAAAGCATTTCCCATCTGCCTCTTTATATAAAATGCAGAAATCCCTATATTAAACCTGGTGGGTTTGCTCCCAATATCTGGAAACCCCGGTCCATAAACCACAAAATATCGGCCTCTTTCAATATCATGTCCTTTAACACGTTTGTGGAATTCATGCTTCCTATTTCTGTATCTTTAGGCCATGCTGGATTAGTGATTCCAAAGCCTAAAGAGCAGGGGCCTTGCTCACCTGGAAACATAGTAAGGGTTCTACCGAATCTGATGTTGTCTGCCACTTAATGTCATAAGGGAGTTTCGACACTGCAGCAAAGAAAGAGTTACAGTTTGGGTTATCCCGGTCATCCTAAGGTTAGGGCTACTGCTACACAGCAGGCAAAGAGCTCAGGGCAGCTGGGTGTTTCCACACTCCTCATGCTGATAAGGGCATGCAGGCAAGGCCCTGAACTCTCAGGAAGGAAAGTGTAGATTAATATAGCTGAAGTACTGGCCAAGGACAAGGAAACTCTAGAAAGGTTGGTAGGAGAAAAACAAGAACTAGTTATCGGGAATAGCTGTCATGACCTGTGCCAGCAGCAGAAGCTGAGGCCAGCTAGTTTCACTTATCCTCACACACTGCATTTTCTAGGGCCTTCAACTGGCCATGCACATTTCATGAAGAATATTTGACCTTAGAGTCTTTTTAAGGTCTCCCTCAAAATCAGTAAGGCGAAGTTGGAGACATGATTCAGAGGTTAAGAGCACTAGCTGTTCTTGCAGAGGACCCGGGTTTGATTCCTAGCACCCAAATGGCAGCTAAAACCATCTGTAACTCCTGTTCCGGAGGAATCCAACACCTTCTTCTGACCTCCGTGGGCACTGAATGACACAGGTGCACTTACAAACATGTAGGTAATACACTCATACACATAAAATTAAAATAATAGCTGGGCATGGTGGTACACACCTGTAGTCCCAGCACTTGGGAGGCAGAGGCTGGTGGATCTCTGTGAGTTCAAGGCCAGCCTGGTCTACATAGTGAGTTCCAGGACAGCTGGGGCTACAAGGAGACCCTGTCTCAAAAAGAAAAAAACGAAAAAGAAAAAAAAAATAAGGCAAAAAATTGATTGACTTTATTATGTAAAAACAAGGGAAACATCAATAAAGTTATCAGAGAACTATTAGCAGAGTCCACAAACAATAAAGGATCTATATTGAAACCACAGAAGAAACTTTAATGATTCAATAAAATGACCTGCACCCAGTTGGAAAATAGGAAATGAACACAACCATTGTTTCCCATTAGTTGTTAATATAAAAAATTCATGATTTGAATAGCCAACTTACAAAAAGGAAAACATAGATGTTTAACAACTATATGAAGCAGTATTAAAACTTAATAGGAATCAGAAACTTTAATGTAAAATAAGCCTCACTTTAAACTGATTCCATCAAGAAGCAGCTGGCACCAATACTGCTGAATTCAGGCTATGGGAAGTCACTTGAGGGCAAACTGACATTTTTGGAGAAGGTATTCATACATCTGGATCTAACCACCCCTATTACATACTCACAGAGGAGGTCACAGAAAGTCAACAAGGGCTTTTGCATATGTGCAAGATTTAGAAATTGAGGCACTGTAGGTAACCATTACCCATAAGAATTGGTAACTAATATATGGTAAGAAATAGGACATAAATAGAATAGATAACTTAAAAACCTAGTGTAAGAACATGTATGATAAAGTTCATTTCGTAAGGGCCTCGAGAAATTTTTAAAAATTTTATTTTTATTTTGTGTGTATGCATGTATTGCCTGCATATAGGTAAGTGCACCCATGTTGTGCAGCGCCCGTGGAGGTCAGAAGAGGCTGTTGGATACCCTGAGACTGGAGTTCCGGACAGTTGTTAGCTGTCATGTGGGTGCTGGGATTTGAACCTGGGTCTTCTGCAAGACAAACCAGCGTTCTTAACTACTGAGCCATCTTTCCAGCCTGAGAAATTGTTTTTTTGTTTGTTTGTTTTGGTTTGGGTTTTTTTTTTTTTTTTTTTTTGACCCTTTTGAGACAGGACCTACCTGTAGCATCAGCCTGGAACTCACTATGTAGGCCACACTGGCCTTGATCTCATAGAGATCCACCTGCCTCTGCCTTCTGGGTGCTGAAATTGAAGGCATGGGCCACCATTCCTGGATTGGTTTTTAAGAACTCTAGTATGTCTCAAATTTGAAATACTCTTAATTAATAACAGTATCTGTTCTAGTTTGCCTTCCATTGCTGTGACAAAACACTCTGACCAATGCTAACTTGGGGAGGAAAGGGTTTATTTGGCTTACATCTCCCAGATCACAGTTCATCACTGAGGGAGCCCAAGGTAGGAACTCAGGGCAGGAACCTGGAGGCAGGAGCTGAAGCACAGACCATGGAAGAAGGCTGCTCACTGGCTTGCTCCCCTGGCACCTGCTCAATCTGCTTTCTTATACAACATAGGCCACCTGCCCAGGGGTGGCATCACGCACAGGGGGCTGGGCCCTCCCACATCACTCAATAATCAAGAAGATGCCCCACAGACATGGCTACAAGCCAGTCCAATGGAGGCAACTCACCAATTGAGGCTTCCTCTACTCAGGTGTGTCAAACTGACAACTAAAGCTGTCCAGCACAGTATCTGAGTAACTGGCATCACATAGTGAGTAAGCATCCTGATAAGAAGGATATGTAAGGACTGTAAGCCTATCCAAGCATTCATAAGTTTTAAAATATTTTATTTCTATTTTATGTGTATGAGTGTATTGCCTGTATGTATATGAGTGCACCCGTGTCATGCAGTGCCACAGAGGTCAGAAGAGGGCTTCGGATTCCCCTGGAACTGCAGTTAAGGATGGTTCGAGTATTCATAATTTAAATTATTATTTTTATGTGTATGAGTGTTATGCCTGCATGTAGGTAAGTGCACCTGTGCCGTGCAATGCCCGCGGAGGACAGAAGAGGCTGTCAGATCCCCTGGAACTGGAGTTATGGACAGGTGTTAGCTGCCATGTTGGTTCTGGGATTTGAATCCAGGTCTTCTGCAAGAACAGTCAGTGTTCTTAACCGCTGAGCCATCTCTCCTGCCCCGTATTCATAATTTTAAACCTTAATTTTTTTCTGATTTTTAGGATATCAGAGGTGGTCTATAATGGATGCTTAAAGTATTTCTAGAAATGTGAAAGTTTAAAACAAGATCTATAACTCCACTTGCTTAAACACATAAGCAGGACTTACTTTTCTACATTTCAAAAATTATCAGACTGGGCTCTTTTGGGGCTGGAAAGATGGCTGAGCAGTTAAGAGCACTGGCTGTACTTGCAAAGGACCTGGGTTTGAATCCTAGCAGTGACATGTCAGTTAACAGCTGTCCATAACTCCAGTTTCAGGGGATCCGATGTCTTATTCTGACCTCTGTGAGCACTGCATGACATTGTAGCACTTACATATATGCATGCAATACATTCATACACATAAAATGAAAAAATTTTTAAAAAGAATGAGCTCATGGGGGGCAGAAATGGTATATTCTAGAAATACATAAGGAAATAGAATAGTACTGGAAAAACTAAAACACCTAAAACACTGGGGTTGATATATGAAGCATATTGCATATCCTTCAAAAATGTTAACCAAGAGGTACTAAGAAAATGCTTTGATTTTATAGAAACTTGTAATTTCCTTGGTCCTATTGGTCCTATTCAAAGGAGAGACAGCAAGGTAAAATAGGGCATTCTTCATGGCCTTGATGGAAACATTTTTATTTTGAATTCATAGTAAGACTTGGAAGATTGCTTTAAACCTACCAAACCTTATAGTTTGATCTAATGGAAAATTTGTTCAGTTTAAGAACAGAATGGAG
>NW_008329033.1:169246-188060 GCF_000622305.1 Nannospalax galili
ATATTTAAATATTATTTTTATTATATGTGTATGAGTGTATTGCCTGCACGTGTGTAAGTATATCCGTGTCGTGCAATGCTTTCAGAGATCAGAAGAGAGCATCAGAACTCCTGGACCTGGAGTTATGGATGGTTATTAGCCACCATGTGAGTGCTGGGAATTGAACCCAGGTCCTCTGCAAGAGTAGTCAGTGCTCTAAACCACAGAGCCATCTTTGACCCTGTAATATAATTTTTCAAAGCATTGGAAAAAAGTGTATGTACTTTTAGCTTAAAAAAAAAAAGTTCAAAGCCTGGACTCTGAGATAAAATAAAGACTAACAATGCTTTCTACACCTTGGTTGTCTTCCTGTCACTTTTACTCCAATGAAACAGAATCTCTCACTGTTCCTGGAGACATTTATCAGCTAGGATGGCTGACTAGTAAATCTCAGTTACCCTCTGCTGCTCCCCCCACTCCTTTCCACCCCCCTAGGTTAAGAGTTTAAGGTGCTTGAGGCCATGATGGCTTTTGCATGGTAGCTAAAGATCTGAATTCTGGACTCATGCTTGCACAGCAAGCCCTTTGGCCCACTGAGCTATCTCCCCAGCTCCACGATTACTTGTAATTCGACGTAGCTCATATTTTCAAGATAACCCTTACCATGATCCCTCTATTTTCCTGGGTGAGCAAATGTTCCATGTTTAGTCCACTTGAGAGATTCACAGTGAAATACTCCACTCCCTGAGGGCAGCACAGATCTAGTGGCAAACACCATGGTTTCAATGAGATGCTTCTGTTTCTTAGTGCTTGTGTTGTGTGACAGGAAACCAGGAATCATTTTAGTTTCATTTGGGTTCTACTTTTTCTCTAATGATGTTAAATATTTCATCAAATCAGTACAAGGATCATCAGTTCATGAGACAGATAACTCACATGGAAAAAACTGAAAGCCTAAAGAAATGTTAAATCTGCCATTTTAACTTATTAAATTGACAAAGGATAATCTTAAAAAATTTAGATCAGTGGTCATTTTTCATTTTTATAGAAACACTTCTCATGATTTACTGCTTCACACAATTTCCATCCACTCAATCTGTACCTTGAGTTTGAATGTGTTTATAAAACATGGGAAGAAGTTCTAGGAAGCCTTTTGTGAGACAGCATTCAAGGTGTTTTATTTTGTTGTTGTTTTTTCAAGTTTTGGTGCTGGCAATCAAACCCAGGGTGTTGTGCATGCAGACCACTAAACCCAAGCCATATCCTGAGCTTTGTCCTCAGTCTTCATGGTCTTTGTTACTGTTTAAACCAAAATGAAAATAGTTTTGTGAAAAAATCCCATGTACGTGGTGGCGTCTCATAATCTTAGTTCTTATATGGATCAAGATAAATGCTTTGAGAGAATTATTTGGCAGTCTGCATCAAAACCACATAACTGTACTGATTCCTATTTACCTTTCCAGGAAGAACTGTAAAGAACTATGGATGTGAAAATAATTGTGTCTAAGAATGTTAGTTGTAACATGATAGATGACAATAGGGAAAGGAACAATGTGCCAGGTGTGGTGGCACATGCCTTTAGTCCCAGCACTCGGGAGGCGGAGGCAGGCAGATCTATGTGAGCTCAAGGCCAGTCTGGCCTACATAGTGAGTTCCAGGCCAGCTGGGGCTACAGGGAGACCATGTCTCAAAAAGACAAATAAACTAAAAAAAATTAGGAATAATGCAAATGTCCAAGACTAGGGATGAGGCTGATTTGCTTTTTTCAAATAAATTATATATCTGTAATTTAGTATTTTATAGACACATAAGTTATCTACGCTATATGACATATATATCTGATATATATGGTATTCTGTAGCCATTAACACTGTGGCATGTTAATTATGTAGCATGACAATATAGCAAATATGTAGCAAACATTCTTAAAACTATGATGTTTTGAAATATATGTATGTACTATGGAAACCTATGACAGACTTTTAAGGGGTCTTGTAGTTTTTTTCTTTCTTTTTTTCTTTTTTTTTTGACAGGGTCTCCCTAGTCCCCAGCCTGCCTGGAAGTCACTATGTGGACCAGACTAGCCTCAATCTCACAGACATCTGCCTACCTCTACCTCCCAAGGGCTGAGATTAAAGGCACAAGACACTACGTCCAGTGTTCTTTTTTTAATGGCCCTAGCTGGCGTAGCCCAGGCCGCCTCTGACCCCCAAGTGCTCCAATTAAAAGTGTGCACTTCATGTCCAGCCTATAAAGTTTTTAATTATTAGTGACTCATTGATTTGTCTTTCAAATTTGAAACTACTTAGAAATCCTTTTCTTTTTGCTGATTCAACAGTCTGCTATTTGTAGAGCAAGGCAGTGTACCATACTATCTCCCTTCTTTTATAGGGCAAATTTCAAGTAGAATGTGCTTGTCCATACACATTTTGATTTTGTCCACAGAATCCCATGAGGCAGGATATGTATTCATTTTCTCTGAGAAAATGGGAGTCTTCAGGATAAGTGGACTCATGTACCAGGCACCTTAGCATGGTTAGTCAGGACAAGAATTTTAGTTATTTTCCCCTAAACTTTTTCAGCATCTCCCTGGGTTATGGGTGGGCTACAAAGACACATACACAGCACAAATGCACAGAACACCATATGCATCATATTCTAAGTCAATGAAATCTCTGTAAACCATAGTGAGTGAATACACATAGTGGATGGGCACCTTGTATAAATCCTTCAGGCCACTGCACTTCAATCCGTGCCTACCATTTTTTTCAGCTACCAGGGTGTACAGCTATTTCATTTTTCTTTTCTTTTTTCGTGAGTCTCATGTAGCCTGGGAGCTCTTTTCTTGATCATAAGCCAGCAAAGGCTGCTCTGTTCAATGGAACAGCTACCATTCTCCCCAAAGTAACTTCTGATCTACTTCATGTGGAATATTTCTGAATTGTGTGTTCCACAATGCTTCCCAGAGCTGTACCAAAGGAGTAAGGTTCCAGTAGCCTACCGTGTTAGGCAGCCTAACATCCTCTACAGACACACTCCTTTTCCAGCCTTCCTGAGGTGCTGCTGCTGCTGCTACTACTACACCCCACACCTCCCAAATAAACTACACACTCTGAATCCTTAACTCAGGTCACATCTCTAAGGGAACTGAAAAGGACACTGTGCATGATACCCCCATGTTTAATGCACACTTGGTTACCTGAAATGTGTTCTTGATGTCATAAACAGAATTGCTTCAATTATGATCCCCCCAATATGGACATTTTTGTACTTTTTTCATATTGTCTGCTAATAAAAGGCAAATTATTCAACTGCTTTTAGTTAGAAAATAGACAATTCTTTCATTTGCTAGTATATCTAGTCTTTATTAAGTGCCCAGTATTACACAATTATGGAACTCCTGATTGTGAAGAGAGATTTGCATAATTCACATTGCAATTATAATACAGAGGGTAAAACAGTAGGAAAGGGACTAGGACTGAATTCTTTATGATTGAATAATAATAAAAAATATAACTTATGAGTAGAAAGAATTTTGCAAAATTTTATAAGCATAATGAAATACAGCCTAATTAATATGCATATAACTTTCAAGGGACTATAATGGATATGTGTGACATAGTACACAGATACTGTATGATGGTCACACTTCAAGTTGATGTCTGTATTCATGTAACAGTATGGCACATATACATAGATATGTAAACTTAATATGCCTCAAATGCAAACTTTACTACCTAGGTAGGAAGAACAAACCTGGTCAGCACACTCAAAGGAAGGAGAGATGAAACTATACTGAAAGCCTGTTAACAATGTTTCATTAGCTTACTCAGAAAGGCCTATCTGCTCAGGTTTTCATTAGAGAACTGACTGGCACATTCTAGCAAACAGTGAACAACTTGGGAATTTAAGATATACCATTAAAAACAGGGCTTTTATATTGGTTCCCCAACTGACAGTAAAACATTGTCCTAGTTATATTCTGTTGCTGTGATGAACATCATGACCAAAAGCACCTCTGAGGAGGAAAGGGCTTGCAGGTAACAGCCCATCATTGATGGCAGCCAAGGCTGGGATTCAAGGCAGGAATCTGGAGGCAGGAACTGAAGGATGGAGGAATACAGCTTATTGGTTTGCTTCCCCTAGTTTGCTCAGTGACCCTTCTTACATAGCCCAGACCCACTTGCTCAGGAACGGTGGGTTGGGCCCTCCTATATTAATTAGCAATCAAGAAAATGCCCCACAGGTCAATCTGATGGAGGAAATTCCTCAACTGAAGGTCCCTCTTCCCAGGTGTGTCAAGTTAATAACCATGATTAGTCATTACAAGTCCACCACTTGTCAACTTCACACAAACACACCACTGTGGTTTAACATAACCTAGCCTTTCTTTGTCCCTAAGATGTTAAGATTAGCATCACAATATAAAACACATTCCAACTTTAAAAGCCCCACAATCTTTAATTTTTCAATCCTTTATTAAAGATCCAAGATGGTTTTAAAATTCCTGTCTCTCCACTGGTGGGTTCTTGTAAAATTAAAAATAAATTACATACTTTCTTATTCTAAGAGCCATTACAATCAGATCAAAGCAAAATTGTAATCCAACAGTATAAGTAGATCAGTGTCCAGTGTTTTGGGTTACACAATGATCTTCTGAATTCCAAAGGGTTTCAATAGTCCCACCTCTCTGTCTCTGCCATCCACATAGCACACACAGCTTACCTCACAGGCTCAGGCTGTCTCCACGCCACACTTGCTGCTGTCCTTGGTGGTGATCTCAAGGTCCTGGCATCTCTAATATTCTGGGGTCTCCAATGCAACTAAGGCTGCACTTTCACCAATGGCTTCTCTTGGCCTCTCACAGTGCTAACTTTCAGCTTCTCTCCACGACATCTTCAACCCTGGGGACTCTAACTACAACTGAGGCTGCACCTTCATCAATGGCTTGTCTTGGCTTCTCATAGTGCCAACCCTCAGCTATTCTCCATAACCCCTTCAATCCTGCAACTTTCATGCCACCAAAACCAACTACAAGGGAGACTTTTACATACCAAGTATAGCTTTTAGCTTGAGATGCAGCACTGGCCACCTCTGGATCACAGCTTATGTGTGCTGACCCTGAGGAAATACTTTCAGATTTCACCTCAATAATGCTGATGTCTTATCAGAGCTCATTCTTCAGCCCAGCTAAACAGCATTGTCCCAGGAGAGGTTTACTTCCAGATTCTTATTTCAAATCTCACACAAAATACCTTAACAGAGTTTTTATTTCCCTCTGAAACTTCACAAGCCCCTCTCCACCATCTGCATTTCTCTCAGCATCAATCCAAGCTCTCACAGCCAACAGCTCACTGAGCTCTTGGCACTCAAGGACTTATATAGTCCAAAGTTTCAAATGTTTCCACAAATCCCACATCCCCATTCACCAAACCAAACAAAAACTAGGTCCATCACAGTAATACTTTATGTTCCCGGTACCAACTTCTGTTCTAGTTTTTCTGTTGCTGTGATAAGAAGCATGACCCTTAAAAGGGACGGGAGGGTTTATTTGGCTTATAGGTAACAGTCCATCATTGAGAGTAGCTAAGGCAGGAACCTGGAGGTAGGAACTGAAGTAGAAACCATGGAGGAATGTTGCTTACTGGCTTGTTTCCACTGGCTTGCTCAGCTACCCTTCTTCATCAGTCCAGGCCCACCTCTTAGGGACTTAGGGATGGCACTGCCCACAGTGGTTTAGGCACTCCTAACAATTAGCAATCAAGAAAATGCCCTACAGACATGCTTACAGGCCATTCTGATGGAGGAAATTCCTCAAGTGAAGTTCCCTCTTTGCATATGTCAAGTCGACAACCAAGATTAGCCATCATAACCATCAACATTGAATTATATCTTTCTTACCCATTAGCTCTCAAAAGATCACATTGGTCAGTAGTTCTGAATTTTTTTTTAATCTTCTATAGAGAAATACATTTTACCCATAAAGCTAGTGAGAACCTCCACCTCCTAATGAAAACAGCTGCTACTACTGCAAACACTGGCTAATGCTTTTTGATAACGGATGAACTTTCAGGAAAAACAAAATAAAACTCCTTTTAGTTAAAGTGAACTTCATTTGTATTACAAGACACATAAGACCAAGAATATTTGAGAATGTGTTCCTAAAATAGTATGAAATGACTTTATGATGCTTTATGAATTCCAAAACACCCATATTATATATATAACATTATGCTTAAAATAAACACCTGGTCAGTTAAAACTTTTAGTGAATACTAAAAAGTTTAATAAATTTGTTCTATTAGATAGCTTTTAATATTAAAGTAAAAGTTGAAATGTATGAAAAGAGAATAAATGGAAAAAAATCATCACACCAAACAAACTGTAGAAAAATCAAACAGTTTTAATTTGTGGCACCTTATAATTCTGTGTTGTATTTGGCTATTTCTAAGGCCATTCGTAGAGTTATAATGCAAAGTAACAGCAAATAAAGTATAAAAATAAAGTGAAACAGTGGATTATACATATAATTAATGGATCCAGACATTAATTATAAGGAGACAAAAGACAAAGCATCCCGTTTATCTCAACCATTCATATAAACTAGCATAGTGGCTACATATTCATGTTATGGCTTGGACCTCTTGTCCCTCCTTAGAAAAGTTCACCCATAGAGGGTAGTTGAAAGACTCCTTTCTTCAGGGAAAGCTGTACATTAAGCAACTACACAGTTCCATCTGAATGGAAAGAAATGCCGTACTTTCCCTTCAACTATTGGATAAAAATACCAGTACTGACTTTTCTAGCTCAAAATGAACTCAAAGTCTGTTGACAGTTCCCATCTAGCTTTAAAGGTTACTTCATTGTCACCTAACTTCCAGGCAGGGCAGCAACTGGACATACTTTTTTCAATTTTTTTCTTAGTTCACTATTTACAATTATATCTCTCATGTGAGGAAAAGTAAAAATTCAATGCAGGAGATTAATAATTGTTCACAAAGACTAGCATCATATGATAGTAAGGCACATAAATAGTGCACCTGTCATGGCAAGACCAGACAGCACCTCTCAGGAGCACATACAGCAACACATGTGGATTATCACAATTGGATACTGATACTTCCATTTCCACTTCCATCTTCCAGGCCCTCTGTAGCCTGAGAGGAGGCAAGGAGACTTCTGGGGCAAGGGTGACTGCTGAGTCCCACTGTTATGCTGAGACAGTGACCTGTCTGGGACACTGCACCATCAGATTCCCAGCACTCCAACTTTTCCTGCACCAGCCATTCCATGTGTTCCCTGTGCATCTCACTGTTACCACACTGTTTGTCATTCTGACAAGGGAAAAAAAAAACAAAAAAAAAAAAACAAGAGGTTATTAGCAAGGTGATACATACTCTCGTACATAGAAGTTGCCTTAGGAAATGTGGGACCAAATCATGTTTGTGGTCAGTAAAGATTGGAGAGACAGAAAATAATAGCAATCCTTATAATTACTGGAGTAAACACTCACTTAATGGCCCCTCTAAGCAACAGCAGGATAATAAGGGTGTGGGATATTAAGAGCCATGCCTCCACATTATGAAGTAGTTTGCAGTTATAGAAGAAGACAAGCATTTCTAAGTAAAGATTACAGACTGTAACTACCATGATGCTTTATAGAACCAAAGTAGGTTTCACTTTCAGAGATTTAAAACAAATTTCACAATGAAAGTGAATGAAAACATTGTGACTGTTTGTAAAAGCATTTTTAAAAAGAAATTCATTCTTTTTCAGTATTTCTAAAGAAAACTGTCACCAGCATATGTACATAAAAACATCTTGTTCACCACTGAGCAGTTTTTACACCTATGGCCATGCTCTCTAGCAGTTCCCCATACCTAATGTCTCTTCAGTTTGGCCAGTTCTGTGATCTCTAACTTTATGATCACCACTTAGGTCTGGGACACCATGCTGCCTGCTCCATGTGGTCCATTTACTCTTGTCACCAGGCTGCAGGAAACCGCAGTTCATTTCTTAAACCCTATTATCTTTAGGCAAGGAAAACAGCAACATTTATTTTTCTCTTAAACAGCATGATCTGAAACACTTTCTAAGTGGTTTCAAGTTGTATAGACAAGACTGTCATGGGTTGGTCATCCAAGGAATAATGGTCTAAATTTTTCCAGGGAACACTGCATTGGAAGACCTTAAATGTACACCCATCCTGGATAAAGTTTAATATAGGAATCCTGTACAAGGACCAGCATTCTGCAGACTCTTAATCTCTACATTTTGGCCATTTGTGACCTTTTGTGTTACTGGCCCTCTGTTGCATGAGGGAACTTCATTAATGAGAACTGAGAGATTCATTAGTGTCCTCTTCTTTACCCCTGTCTATGTTCTGTGCACCTACACTGCAGAGGTTGCACTGCAGATGTGTTGCTTAGGCTTGGGCAATTCACAGACAATGTCTGTGTGTGACCAGTTGTGGTACTTGGTAATAGTCTCTGACTGGTACAAAATAAGCTTCTTTGATGAGTGGTGACTGGGATATTTGTCTGTAAATATAAGGATACATATTTTGAACATAGTAAGAAATTACATTAGTCTAGGAATGTGACAGTGTCGAGGTTTTCTCTAAGATCTATGACACCCTCTTTATTTCTTAACTTACTTGAAAAAGATTTACATAAGATCTGTTGGGTTGGATTATAGAAATGTAATATATTTGACAATATTTAGCCATAGGAAATAGGAGAAAAGTTAGAGTAAGGAATGAGAGCAAATGGTATCTTGAATCCATAGAACAAATGACAAGAATCAGATATGGTAAATAAGATTAATATAGAAAATGCTATAAATATATACTTTTAACTTTGTCTTGTTAATGGACATAAAATATACAGTGATAATCATAAGCATAACACCGGACATATGTTTATGTATATATACATACATATATATGAGGAAGGGCAAAAGCGAGAGGAACTGTAACCAAAAGAAGATCAGAAAGAGCTATATAGGAATAACACTTCAATATGTCATAGTACTAAGTAAATATAAAACTAAAGTGGTTTCATTAGTTAACTACGTTAAGGTCTTAAAGTGATCACTAAGAAAACAGCTAAAAATATAGTTGTTATGGTTTGAATGAGAAATGTCCCCCACAGTTCATGTATTTGAACACCTAGTCCTCCAATAGTAGTGCTGTTTGTGAAAGTACTGGAACCTTTAGAGAGTGGAGCCTAGTTGAAGGCAGTCAGTCCATCACAGGGAAGGGTTTTGAAGTTTTATAGTCTAGGCATACTTCCTGTTCTTTCTCTGTCTCCCAGAAATATGTTCACTCTGTTTCCTGACTGCTAAGCTGGCCCTCACGCTTCTCTGCCATACCTTCCTTGTCATAAATGGCTATACACGCTCTGGGACTCTAAGCCAAAATAAATCCTGAAGTTGCTTTTTGTTTCAGTATTCTATTGTAGCAACAGAAATGAAAAATAATTTTGAAAAACATCATTGAAGAATCAAAATATTTCACCAACAATGTTAAAGCTGTAAAGTAGTAACAGAGAACGATAAACAGAAAAACTAAAGATGACAGATACAGATCTAAATATAATAACAAAAAGGTAAATGGATCAATCTAATCAAAAATAAAGGTTGACAAAACAGATAAAAGGTAAGATCTCTAGCCGAGATAGTCATAGCACTCAGGCAGAGGCAGGCAGATCTCTGTGAGTTCAAGGCCAACATAGTGAGTTCAGGTCAGGTCAGTTGGGACTACAGGGAGACCGTCCTCAAAAAGAAAAAAAAAAAAAAAAAGGTAAGATCTAATTATATGCTGATTATATGCTGTTTACATGACAAACAGTTTTGACTCAGAGCTACAAATAAGTTGAAAACAACAGGAGGGCAAAAGACATCATGAAAACAGCAAGCATAAAAAGGTGGGAGTGCACAGAAATATTTCAGGCAAAAGTATTAAAAAAAGGTTACTAGACAGACAGTGAGACACAATGAAATCAGTGCCTATCTCCTGGGAAATACACCAGTTATAACTTAACATAATTCTAAAACATAAAACTCCACAAAAAAAACCTCAAAAAAATAAGATGATTTAATAATGGTAGTTGGAGAATTTAATATTATACTTTCAAAATGTAAGGAGTAGGCAGAATATCAACATAGAAACAGGAGGCTTGAATAGCAGTGTAAACCAAACTAGACCTAACAAACCTCTATAGTACACTAAACAATAGGAGTTTGTGCATTCTTTTCAAGTGAACATGGAATCATTTTAGGATAGCCCACATAAAAATATAAATACTTCATAATATCAAATGTTTTGGTGACACAAACACTAAAAACATTAATAGATATTTTGGTTGGTAGGAATATGGAAGACTTGGTTTTCTTGCTTATTTTCCTGAAATGAACATCTTACTTTTAGAAGAAAAAGTACTAATAAAAGTTTAACACATAAAAACATCCAATTTATAT
Organism: Nannospalax galili; assembly: GCF_000622305.1. Classification (NCBI taxonomy): domain Eukaryota; kingdom Metazoa; phylum Chordata; class Mammalia; order Rodentia; family Spalacidae; genus Nannospalax; species Nannospalax galili. Next base: position 179,705 of record NW_008329033.1, read on the forward strand.
GTATATATTCACACACATATACATATACATATGTATTTGTGTATATGAAACGATTAGCAATGGAAAAGAATGAATTTAGAAATACAGGTAAATACAAGTTTTCATTTAAACTTGGTTCCACCCCAGTTCTGTCAACTCATCCACACTTAAACCCAGAATCCTACTTAAGGTGCTTCCCCTCCTTCTAGAGAAAAGTCTACTGCTTTCATCCTCTACCTCCTCCTCAGTAACCAAGGCTTCTTCCAAAACATCAGTTGCTCATGGGATAAGGTAAAGAGTCCAAACCCTCCTGAAATGGGATCAATGGAGTGAGGAGTAGGCACACCGAATTCCCACCCACACTTTACCAAGATCTTGAGTAGATAAGAAAAGGTTTTATGCCAGACTTGGGTTCCCACATTTTAAAAATTCATTCATTGACAAATATTCAAAATAGATTTTTAAAAAATGTGTAGGAGTGCTTTGCCTGAATGTATTTAAGTATATTATGTACGCCCAATGCCCTCAGAGTTCAGAAAAAGATGTTAGGTTCTCTAGAACTGGAGTTACAGATGGTTGTTAGCCGCCCTGTGGTTACTGGAAACTGAACCCAGGTCCTCTGCGAGAACAACCAGTGCTCTTAACCACTGAGCAATCCTTCCAGTCCCTTCAAAACAGATTTCAACTGGCAAACACCTGATAATCCTTACTTGAATAAAAAAGAACACTGAAAACCTTAAAACAAAAATAAAAAAATGAAAGGATTTCCTTTTCATAAAAGATAAATTTAATAACTGAAGTAGGGATGTAATTGCAGAAGATTTCTACTACATAGACTTTTTGTCTATTGTCTTTGAGTTTACATTTCATTGTGACAAGTCTGTCACCTACTGACACTGCTCTTGTGAAGTAATGTTTAGGAATCATTATTTTAGACTTCTCATGAAAAAGTGGTCTTTCTTGTAGTGTTTGTGTTGTACTTTGAAGAAAAATGCACCCTCCCCCCTCCCCGGATCCAGTATTTAGATATTTTGTCCCCAGCTGGCATCTGTTTGGGGAGGTTTTAGGAGGTGTGGCCTTGTTGGAGGAAGCATGACCCTGCAGGTAGGTTTTGAGAGTTCTTAAGCCTTGCCAGATTTCCAGTCACTCTTTGTTTCTTGTGCCTGCTTAAAGATGTGATTGTTCAGCTTTCTGCTCTGGCCACCACCTGCTACCATGCCTCCCTGCCATTATGGCTCTCCCCTGGAATGCAAGCCAAATAAACTCTTCCTTCTTTAAGTTGGCTTGGTCATGGTGTTTTATCACAGCAACAGAAAAGTAACTAATACAGAAGTTGGTACCAGGAAGAGTGGTGTTGCCATGAAGAACCTGACCATGTGGATTTTTGGAGGATTTGGAAGTTTGGACTAGAAAAGCGGTTATATGCTGTAAGCAGAGCTTAATGGACCTTTCTAGTAGGAACCTGGAAGAAAGCAGTGCTTGAGAGCAAGATAGTTCCAGAAGGAAATAAGGGCTTAAACAGTAAATGAGATGTTTTGACAAAGCATCTAGTTGCCATATGACCACAGCCTGAAAGCTTGCCTGAGGCTAAGTTGAAAAGTAATGGACTAATTTCCCTGGCAAAGGAAATTTCAAGTTAGCCTAATGTAGAAAGGTGGTTTGACTATTAATGGTGAGTATTATGCACATCTACAATGAAAAAAAGCAAGTGGAGCAGAAAGAAATGCAGAATGTAGTTTAGGTCGAAAAAGAGCACTGCGAAGATTAACCTTGGAGCCAAGACTTGTGCTGAAGGAGAAGCTCTCCTTGATTAGGAGATTAAAGTCATTAAGGAAAGGCCTACAAATTTTCACTTAAACAATGGAAAGATTTTTGCCTCAGGGAAAGACTCCACCTAGCTAAGCTTCCTTGTTAAATGAAAAAGACTAAATTTTCTCCTAGAAAAAAAGCAATCCACAAAAGCTGCTGATAATGTGGATGAAGATGGCCAGGATCCATCCCAAACTGGCAGCCAAATTTGGCAATTGTTCATGTGGTGCTGGCTTTAGAGGCATGAAAGATGCAAGACTGAAGTGGTCGTGGGTTCTTTCTTCTCAGTATCAGAGAGCCACTGAGATTAGGCAGTGATGCAGCAGGGGCATCTCTGCATAAAGAAGGCCTTGACAGGCCATTGCATGAAGCTGTGAAGATGAAGCATAGTTGGCAGTGGAGTCCCTAAGATGTTGGGAGATGCTAGAGCCCTCCCTGACACATCTGCCAGGGAGAGCAGCATATAGGGATGTTACCAGCCCAAGAGAGAGATGTATACTGTGAGCAGCAAAGCTGGAGGGGCTGAGCCATCTAAGCCCTTTGGAAGTGAAGTCCCAGAAGTTGGACACAGAGCTACTGGATTTGGTGTTTGCCTTGACGGTTTTTGGTCTGGTTTTGGTCCAGTATTTCCTCAGATGTCCCTATTCCTCCCTTTGGAATAGGAATGTGTATTCAGTTCCATTGTATGTTGGAAGCATGTAATTTCTCTTATGATTTTACAGGGACTTACAGTTAAGAGACTGACTTGAGTCTCCTAAGGAATTTGGACTCTGACTTTTGAATAGTATTGAGACTGGTAAAGACTACAAAAGTTTTGAAGGTGGACTAAATGCATTTTGCTTTTTATATGATAATGACTCCATGGGGACCAGGGAGTAGAATGTGGTGGTCTGAAGAAGAATGTCTCCTATGGATTCCAAATATTTGAACATTTTGTCCCCAGTTAGTGGTGCTGTTTGGGGAAGTCTTAGGAGATGCATCCTTGCTGAAGGAAGCATGTCACTGGGGTATGCAAGTCTTGCCAGATTTCTAGTTACCCTATGCTTCTTGTGCCTGCTTGAAGATGTGATCTCTGTTTTCTGCTCTGGTCACCCCTCTGCCATGCCTCCTCTGCCATTATGAACTTTAATCCTGCTGGAATCACAAGCCAAATAAACTCCTTCTTCTATAAGCTGCCTTGGTCATGGTGTTTTCTAATCACAGCAATAGAAAGTAGCTAATACAGTGTATCAAATGAAATGTTTTATTTTAACCATTTATATTTGAAAGTTAATGATAAAACATTACATTTCCCTGATTTTTATATGCCATTTATGTTTACATTTATTTATTCATCAACTTGAATGAAGTCCTTCTATGTTGCTTTTAGAAGGCTTTAATCCTCTGGGTTCAAGCTATCCTTTTTTGGACTTCGGATGTGGTTAAGTTTAATTCTGATAACTTTACAGTATGTATTCAAGTGTAACATATAGTTTTATTCTACTATTAATGTTAATAGTTTAAAGAATAATTAATAAACCAAACACAATTTCATTGTCTCTTGATAACTTTTTTCTCATTCTCATGGACATTATGAATTATGCAGTAAATAAGGTTTTGCTTTTCAAACTGGCCATTAGAAATTTTAGGACCAGAAGGGCTGAAGAGATGGCTCAGAGATTGGGAGCACTGGTTGCTCTTGCACAGTACCCAGCTGGGGTCCCAACACCCACATGGCAGCTAACAATTATCTGTAACTCCAGTTCAAGGAGAATCAATGTCCTCTTCCAGTCTCTGCAGGCACTGCCTGGACATGGTGCACTCACATGCAGGCAAAACATTTATACACACAAAATAGAAATTAGTTAATTTTAGGGGCAGTGAGGCTACATTGTAGCCTAATCTTTATGAACATATTTTTATTCATTGAATGTATTTTTAGCCTCATAATTTATTATTTTAATTTTGTTTTACTTTACACTTCAGTTTGACATGCTGTTTTAGTTGCTTTTTGTTTATTAGCATGTACTCTATCTCTTTTGGAATAAGCAGGGTATTAATTAGAGAGACTGTCTTATCAATAACTTTCAAACACAAATGGTTAAGCAACAAAAAACTGTTGTTTCCTGCTGTATTTGAAGTACTGACAAATACTACATGCAAAAGCCACTTTTCTAGAAGTTGAGACAAAGTATGGCAGGAGGTGTGAGGCAGGAGGTAAGGGGATAGGCTACCAATCAGTACGGGGGTTGAATCTAATCAATCATACCCTTCTAAACTATACTCACCTCTGCTTGCCCCAAATCATTTTTCATCTGCTGACATTCACACTCAGTCAGTTTCTGGTTTTGATCTTGGCATACTTCATGAACATTGTTTCAGTCTCTGTATCAACATGGCCCTTCTAGAAATTAAGAAGAAACAGATAAGCTCATTAGTATACATGGTCTAACCTAAGCACAGAGACAACAAAATGTAGGAAGGAGAAACTGATGGAGGCCAGTTCTTCTCTCATAGTATGTTCTAGAAAGACATCAGAGTGAATAAAATGGTTTCTATACAGTATTTGGGTCAGAAACACCTGTTACCAAGAATTTATCTTTAGAAATAGGAACTTCCTAGAGCCACAGGAATTATGACATACTTTGTAAGAACATGATCAATTTTATCAGAGTTTAACTGCCTCCTCCTTGGTGCAGGCCCTCTCAAATGTCATGGTACAAATATATGTTTTCAGTTTTAGTTTATCCAAGGCATTCTTGGTAGCCCTACTGAGAAAAACAGACTTGCTTAGTTTATTCTCTTTTTGCATTTGCTTTATCTTCTACAGATATCATTCCTGTCTGCTCTATAATATACAGGACTACCAAGAATTCTGAGTCATGCACTGCTTATTTTTCATATTATCTTACTGTAAAGAACTTCCTTATATATGGCAAATATGCTTAAGCAAATAGTAAAACATGGATGAAGATTTTTAAGTAACAGACTAGAGCCAGGAATGGGGGTGTAGCTCAGTGGTAGAGTGCTTTCTGCGCACTTGTGATGCCCTAGGTTGACCACAAGCACTGAAGAGAAAAAAACAAAGAAACAAAAAGATGGCTTTACATGGTAGGGCAGGACTGTAGCAGTGACCCTGAAGGTTGTAATTCTGCAAAGTAAATTGAGTATCAAGATGGGTAAGTCCTTCTTTAATAAATAAAAGAGGGTACTTAAGAGAGTTAAGACAACTGTTCAATATACTTGCATGCAGCAACTGCTGCCTCTTGTCAGTTTTATTAAAGGATACCTAATATTCAGAGAATACCATCTAATGAACCAGGGATATTAGTCTCACTTTTGGTGATGTAACACGGTATTACTGAAAATATTACCATTCAGTCTTTTATAAAGGTTCTTTCCAAAATTTACTGACTATGGAAACAATGCTGGTGTTTTTAAAAAGATCATTTTTCCGTGTAAAGCAAGTCTTTAATGTTACTGTTTACATGAAAAACAGCCTGAATTAAGCTAGGAAGTCTAATGAAAATCTTAATGTAAAACATTATGTTAAGTCTTAATTTAAACAAATCGAGAGTCAAAGTTATTTTTAAAAGTGATTTTGAGGGGCTGGAGAGATGGATCAGGGGTTCAGAGCACTGAATGCTCTTGCAGAGGACCCGGGTTCGATTCCCAGCACCCACATGGTGGCTCCAAACTGTCCTTAACTCCAGTTCCAGGGGAATCCAAAGCCTTCTTCTGACCTCCGCAGCACTGTACGACACTGGTGCACTCACATACATGCAGGCAATACACTCATACACATAAAATATTTTTAAAAAGTGATTTTGAAAATAATTTTTTCATCATTAGATTTAAACTTAACATATGCATATTCTTTGCAAGGTGTTTTTAGATGTGTGAAATATGAACTGAGTAAGTTAAAACAGATGTAACAATTCATTTAGATACTACTCTTGATACCCTGGCTCTAGCTTGCTTGTCAGTTCAAAGAAATAAAGGATGGAAGAGAAAGGGAATGGAGAAGCACAAAGTCATGCTATAAGTAACTATAAAAGTGTTAACATTTTGTTTAAAAAACAGGAAGCATGTTATACTATTGAAGTAAACCATCATTACCTTTATAAATTTGGACCTGTCCTTTTTTAAACATTGAATAGACACATATTTATTTGGCTAAATGAAAGACCATGGAAAAGACACATGATTAAGGCTCAAAGATGAGTCAATGAAAACTAAAATTATGTTTTTTAAAAATCAACATTTCTTTTCTTTCTTGGTTTTTATTTGAAAGATAGCATATTGAGTATGAGAGCAAAGGAAGATAGTGATTTATAAGCAGAGTGTATATACTGAAAGGATAAAGAACTCAAAGACATTAAAGTGGTCCTGAAACTCAATTAGCTTTCTCAACCCCTGTGAAGCTCTGATATTACCCTAAAAGGATTATGGATTTGGGTGGAGACATATAGTCAAAACAAAAGAAGAAAACACACCAAAGAGCGGTAAGTGGTAGATGTAACATTACTTCAGGATTATTTCACAGCTATACAAAGCTACCAATTAACAGAAAATTACTGATCTCTTTGAAAAAGTCTTGCTACTTTTATTATCATTGATGCCTTCTGTAATAATAAAATGCACTCGTGCTATAAGTTACTTCCATCTGCTAAACATCAAATGTGATTATGATATGATTTATACAGTAATCAGCTCTAAGAATCCAATATATAATTGGTAAAGCTAAATCTTCACAAGGTCACCTTAGGTCTAGGTCTGAGGTTAAAAATCTCTTTAAAATGATTTCTGAAGGATGGCCAGAATTTTATGTATTCAGAGATTTAATAGTCTCACATTTATTCAAAATGAGGCCCAATGAGCCAAAATGATGCTGTTGCCAATGCTGGGTCTTACTGAATCATTTCCATTCCTAACTTCTAATAGACACCAATATTAATTAAGGATTCCCCCACCCCCAAACTTCTACTGTCTTGAGCCATAATGACCCTCTCCTCTCCTAAGTGCTAGCTGCTTTATAAATGGCACAGAAATCTGATAACCACTGTTGTTTGTTTTTAGTATAATTGGAAACACTGGCAAAAGACTAAAAACTTCCTGTACTACTCTTAAGTTTCTCTTAAAATAATAGAAATACCTTTTCTTTCTCTCATTAAATAGGTTGAAGTTAAAATTATATGGAAATAATATTCAACAGAAATAAAAATATTAAGCTAATGACCTTTTTATAATGGCTCGGATGAACCATGGCTAAGCATTCTACCACTGAGATTTTAAAAGTTCCCTCCCACTTGCAGAGCTGGTGAGACGGCACAGAAAGATGGCTCAGCAAGTAAATGCACTTGCTGCTAATTTTGACAATTTGAGTTCCATAATCATAAACCATGTGGTGGAAAGAGAAGGCTGACTCCTCTTTCACGAACACACGCACACTTAAAAATGTAAATAACAATTTAAAAATAAAAGCTCTCACCGTCACTGGTGTTCAGATTGAACAGTGTTGGCTTTCTATGGCTGTTCCATTACATCTCAGTGAGAGCTGCCTTTTGGGTGTTTATAAAACAGGGTCTCATGCATTCCAGGCCGGCCTTGAACGTGCTATATAACAGAAGGTGACTTTGAAATTGTACTCCTCCTGTCTCTACTTTCTAAGTGCTAGTATTAACAGGTATGCACCAACCACACCTGGCTTATGGGCTATTTCCTAAGCATAAGCACTTCAGAATTTTTTATCTTCTTGGGTGGGGCAGTGTTTGTGAAACAATTCTTACTGTAAGTAATGATTTTTAACACATGGTGGTCAAATAACCACAAACATTTCTTTATTGTTGAGAAGGCATTAACTATTCTGATAAAATGTACTTTTTTATATCATAAATACTTACATGTATTCTTGGAAAGTACTGACGTCATCCATTTGAGTGTAAAAGATGAGCTATGCTAACTGAGTATATGCCAAGAAAATAATGAAGAACATAATGGCAAATCCAGAGAGGTCTATTGGTGAGAGCTGACTTATGGTTCTGCTAACACTAATGAATCTGAAGAGCTGTAAGAGAGAGGTACAATTATTAGCAGATGAAAGGATAATAGGATCTAAATGTACACTTGAATATTATCCTATCATAACAGGAATGGATGTGACATCTGAAAACATTATGCTAAGTGATATTCATCCATCCATATATATCACATATATAAATCACACACATACACACACACACACACACACACACAAACATGCACACACATACACATACACACACCACAAAAATGCCAAATGCTGCATGATTTTATAGAAGCATTTAAAATAATAAAATTCAGACACAGTAAAGACTAACTTATTTTTCCCTCTTACACAATTTATTAACTTCTATCCTCTCGTTCAGAAAGTATTTTTTGACTACCTACCCTTGTAAGGCACTGTTCTCAGAATCTCAGTTCTCTGTAAATTTCCTTCTGGCTTCCCCCAGGAAAGAGGTGATGATCTGTTTAGCCTACATTTCCAGGTAGAGCATCTGTCCCTTTCCTTTAACCCCCATTTTTTTTTTTTTTTTTTTTCTTTTCTTCT
>NW_008329033.1:188611-190098 GCF_000622305.1 Nannospalax galili
ATGATTTTTAACACATGGTGGTCAAATAACCACAAACATTTCTTTATTGTTGAGAAGGCATTAACTATTCTGATAAAATGTACTTTTTTATATCATAAATACTTACATGTATTCTTGGAAAGTACTGACGTCATCCATTTGAGTGTAAAAGATGAGCTATGCTAACTGAGTATATGCCAAGAAAATAATGAAGAACATAATGGCAAATCCAGAGAGGTCTATTGGTGAGAGCTGACTTATGGTTCTGCTAACACTAATGAATCTGAAGAGCTGTAAGAGAGAGAGGTACAATTATTAGCAGATGAAAGGATAATAGGATCTAAATGTACACTTGAATATTATCCTATCATAACAGGAATGGATGTGACATCTGAAAACATTATGCTAAGTGATATTCATCCATCCATATATATCACATATATAAATCACACACATACACACACACACACACAAACATGCACACACATACACATACACACACCACAAAAATGCCAAATGCTGCATGATTTTATAGAAGCATTTAAAATAATAAAATTCAGACACAGTAAAGACTAACTTATTTTTCCCTCTTACACAATTTATTAACTTCTATCCTCTCGTTCAGAAAGTATTTTTTGACTACCTACCCTTGTAAGGCACTGTTCTCAGAATCTCAGTTCTCTGTAAATTTCCTTCTGGCTTCCCCCAGGAAAGAGGTGATGATCTGTTTAGCCTACATTTCCAGGTAGAGCATCTGTCCCTTTCCTTGAACCTCAATTTTTCTTTGAGTTCCCTTCCCTCACCTGCTCATCAAGTGAAGTTAGCCCCTCCTCTATGTTTAAGATTCCAGGCCTAGAGAACATATTAAGAAGTCCTATTACCACATGCGTTAAACAAAATCAATAGGGTTAGATACAACAAAAATTCAGTAAGCAAAAAGTAGCCTCATTTATAGTGAGAGGAATGGTCAGAGAAGTCCCACTAGCATAGCTAGATGGCCACCTTTTGTTCGACTTGGAAAGGAAAAGAAAAATGCTAAAAATATGGATTATATAATATATAAATTACTTTAATGAGACCAAAAAATATTAGTGACAGCAGCTATATTGTTGAACTGCACTGCCAGTATGCCAGATGCTCAAAGATGGGGAAAGGACTTTGATTATCCATAATATCCCTCCATATTTAATGTCTCATATATCTTAATATACAACTACCACTGACAGGCAGAAAAAGAAGCATTTTATTACAGTGCCTTAAAAATATAAATTTGGGGTAAAAAGACCCCAAAGTAGCCAGTTTCTTGGCTAAAAGTCAAAATGTCTTTGGGACTTAGCAACATACTCTGTTCCAAAGGCCAAAAATGTCAAAAGTATTTGGGAGCTTGTATCTAATCTTTAAAAGATTTTAGGGTTACCTCTTCAGAGGGGGGAATGTTGGAGTAGCCAAAAGCCCCACAAAAATAAATAAACCAAAGAAGAAGAGTACATGAAGTTATCAGAAAAAAA
>NW_008329033.1:190206-210278 GCF_000622305.1 Nannospalax galili
TAAATAAATAAATAAAAATTTGACTTGTTTTTCTCCACCAATGTATGAATTCCATAGGTGACTATGATATTCAGTCTGTGGCATTCATGAAACTCACTCACCCCAGGGAAGTGCTTGGTATTGCCATAAAACACATAAAAATATATTTTATTTTCTTAGTTAGGACTAGAAATCCACTGGGTGTGTGCTTGCCTACACATGCACATGCAATGTGCATGGGAGGTGATGCTATTAACAAACTCAAATGGGAAAGCCTGTTGTATATCTGTCACCTTCATTCAAATAAATTTCCACTTTTTTGCTTTCTAAGCATTTTGATTTATGGCTTTGTTTTGAAACAAACAAACAGAAATTCTGTCTCTTCTTCATTCTCTGACTTCAAGTCATCTATGACTATGTGCACACCTTAACACACAGTAGCTTCTAAAGTATAAGCTATTATGATTATGATTATTGGTGCTGCTATGCTCTTGCCATGAACTACATATCCACGAAGTCTTTTTTCACATTTTAAGTGCTCACTCTGTCATATAAGTAACATTTTCTTAAAAAAAATTTAAATTGGAATTTCAAAGGATCATTTTCATAGGACAGTGGGAAGCATGGACACAGAATAATTATGTGGCAAGACACACCAATCAGCATGTAACAGACAGACTTATATGTTCAAATGGATAAGATATAACAAAAGTTCTGAAATTACAGAAGGAAAGTTCATAGAAATCCATTTTTGCACTGAGACCTCTGGAAGCAAGTAATTAAGATGATATTTGATTAAGTACTTCGGTTGAAAGGAAAACAAGTTGAACATGTGCCAGAAGTTGCATTAGGATCAAGGGTAGACATGGCACCTGAAAGACACCTACATCTTGACTCTAGCATGGTTTGCAGCTCCTTGTTCAGAAAACCTTAGTGAACGTAACTTAATTTCTGTTCCCAGTGGACTATTCGGGGAATATTCTATACTATAAAAGGTTTCATCTGTAGGCCAAAATATTTTCATGCTGTTGTTTTCTTGCCATAACTTTGCATATAATCAGAAAAAAAAACATGTTTTTCATTAACAGTTGAAGAAAAACACCATTAATATATATACTAAAACCAAAAATGAGTTTGGAGTTTGTAAGTTACTCTCATGATTGTATGGTTGAGAAGTTACTGCATGTCAAACTCAGAAATGTTTCTTATACAAACTGTGAAGCTGAAATAATTAAAATCTTGAATATTAAGATTCACAATGATAAGATCAGAGTATGTAACTGACATGCTTTTAGAATAGAAAATTTAATATTTTTCTCCAACCTACCATGATGATCGATATAAAATATCCAGGCAATTTCATCAAATCCTAATAGTGTAGTCTGCAAATCCAAATTTTCAGTGTGTCTTCTATCATATAGTACAGGATAAAGAAACAGAAGAAAATCTCATGGGCTGGCAGAATAAATAAAAAGTTGTAAGGTAGCAGATCAGCTTTACATCACACTCTCTGGGAATTTAACCAATAACCTGCATTGCAAAAAGAACAATGAAAACAACAATGCATCAAGACAAAACAATGCATCAAAACAAAAACAGCAGCATCAAGAGAGCAAGTCCATCTCTTCTGTCCCTATACTCTGAAATACTGCTACCACAAGGTTCCTCACGCTGGAGAAAAAATATTTTGATAATCACTAGTTCCACACTTGTAGGATCATATGCTATAAAAGAACTTAGACTTCCTAAGACCTCCTACTCCAAAGGATTATTTCCTTCTTAGGCCTTCTACTTTACTGAATAGTTTTTCATATATTAAAATTTTACTCTCTGATTTCTGCATAATTTTGAAATGTAAAGATAAATAAGTCATTCTAGGACTTAGCTGGCATTCTACTAGTCAACAGGAAAACGTAAATATAAACCTCACACTTTAAAACGTGACTAAGTAGAAAAGTAGGATATATATAGTCTATTTTTTGAACGCATCTTACAAGTCACAGACTGACTTCAAACTCTCTATGCAGGCAAGGAAAAAGGTGAATTTCTGTTCTTCCTGGCTCTTGGAATTAAAGACATGTAACTCCATTGGTATGCATCACCACTCCCAGTTTTATGTGGTGCTGGGGATCAAACTCCGGGCTTTACACATGGTAGGCAAGTACTCTATCACTTGAGAGTTACATTCTTAGTCCCCAGTATTTTTTAAATAAGTCAATTTTTTCAATTAGCATGCAAGGTATTAGAAAGCATCATGGCATTTTCAACAAACAAAGTGTATTTTAGTAGATTCTCCTTTCCCCTATTTCCCCCATGCCCTACCCTAACCCTCCCCTACAGTCTTCCCAGCATCGCTTTTCCACTTTCACATTCCATGTGTCCTTCCTGCCCATCTCTCATTCCTCAATATTTTAAATACACAAGGGCTGGATCATTCATTCAGTGAGTAACATCTACTAAGCAGGGCAAAGTTTGCCTCCAGAATAGTTTCTCCCCTTCCAAGGGCCTTATAGTTCATAGGTATTCAATACCTGCTTATTGTCTGAAAAAAGTGTTTTAGATTCATACTAGTAACTGATTTTTCTCTTTTACTATAACTGGAGTATTTTTCTTGACAAATTTCTATTGTATAGATGTCACACTGAGAAAGTGAAATTATGTACTTAATGCCATTATCTTAGTATCAAAATAGAACAAAAATCTCCAGCTCCATAATTTTAGAATGTCTAAAGTTCCCAGCCAGGTATTAGACACCCACCATCACCTCCACTCCAGAACAGGTGGCCACACATGAAACCTGGCCTTCCAGACAGACTCCACATAAGCTCTAGCAATCACCAGTCAAGGCAGGGACTATGGTAAATGAGAATTCGTCCCCTTTGTCAAATCTCTCGTCCTTCCTTTATTATATACAGTGTGAACTGTGAATCCTCCTTGACTTGCTCCACATTTCCTTCTCTTTTAAAAAAGCATTTATCTAAAATACTACATAGTTTGTTCACTGTCCATTATCCATCACATTCTTGTTTGAATATTCAGTTCTGTGTGAGCAAGGACCTGTATTTTTTTCCCCAAGAGCCAAGTACCTGGGCAAATACTTCATGTCCAAGAAACATTTCAGTATCAATTAGTAATATTTCTAAGATAAGCTATTGAAATCTTTTTCCGTCAAGTCCCTCATTACTGTCATCATATCCTAATAGTGTGAGTGCCATCTGAGAGTGAAAAACTTCAAGGAGTCAAGGTTTGAAAGCTGGAGAAATGATGGTGCATGTACTGTGACCACCCCTTCTAATGATGGTGCATGTACTGTGACCACCCCTTCTAATGATGGTGTATGTACTGTGACCACCCCTTCTAATGATGGTGCATGTACTGTGACCACCCCTTCTAATGATGGTGCATGTACTGTGACCACCCCTTCTAATGGCTAAAAGTGGATACCAGAAAAAAACAGTGCTTTTTCTGGAAAGCTTGCAGAACTGATGGTCATAGAATTAAGGCTCTTTTGAGTGTACAATGTAGCACATGCACATATGCGTGCATGAGTGTATGTAGAGGCCAGACTCAACCTTGGTTGTCATTCCTTAGGAGCTGTCCATCTTGTTTCCTAAGATAGGGTCTCTCACTATGACCTGGGGCTAGCTAAGTAGGATATGCTGGCTGGCCAGTGAGCCCCAGGGCTCCTCCTTTCTCTGCCTCCCCAGTGCTGTCATTATAAGCATGTGCAACCATGCCTGACTTCTTATGTAGTTGCTGAAGATTGAACTTACATAATGCTTACATACTGAGTACTTTATGGGCTGAGCTAGTTCTCCAAATTCTCCTCTATTTGGTGTTCTTTCATTTTGTTGCTGTTTGAGACAGTATCTCATATAGCCTAGGCTGGCCTCAAATTTGCTGTGTAGCTGAAGTTAGTGAACTTTTGATCCTCCTGCCTTTACCTCCTGAGTGATTATATCATAGGCATGTGCTACCATACCCCATTTATGTGGCTCTGGGGATCAAAACCAGGGTTTTGTACATGCTAGGTAAGTACTCTACTGAGCTACATCCCCAGCCCCCATAGATTTAAGGTTCTTTCCACATCATATTCTAAAGTCTTAAGTCATTTCCCCAAAGAGCCTTATCCCATCGAACCTGAAACTTCCAGTCCTCCCTTGCTATCAGCTTGGAGCTGTAGCACCCTCTGCTAGGTAGTGGCAGGAAAGATTTCCACAGCACCCCTACCCCAGAGCCCATCTCCAGAATAGGATGGATAGACAATTAGCTAAAAATGGGATGGATATAAGTCTGCAATACATACCTGACCACAGAGAACAGGTTAATGTTGGTCTTATATAATGATAAGTGAAAAAAGTTGATCATGTTTCTTGATCCAGCCAGATATTCTTCCTGAAGTCAGGAATGTGGTCAGGTATTTCCTCTCATTCTTAACAAATCCAAGTAAGAGCAAAATCCACTGTAAGTTGCAATTACTCCCAAGTGGTGACTCATTCTCTTCTCCCACTCTATACATAATTCTACTTGTGTAAATCCAACTAATTAGGAAGGAAAATGAGAATAAAATAAAACAAAGCTAAAATAGATAAAATCATCACAACATTTGTGGCAATTATAGACATGCATTTTCTGGTACAATAAGATAATATTCATGAATGGTATTTCCATATTTTCTTATAAAATTCTCATACAGCTGCAGGTCACAGCTTAGGAACAAAGATCCTAAGGTTTAAGAGTGCCACTGAATCTCTAAACTTATAAGGAATCCACACCATCATACCCACATTTCCATGTTGCCTTCCGTGATGTATGACTCAGGGACTAAACACAATGCCCCCAATCAAAATTATAGAGAAGAGGAACAAAAGCCTCACTTTTCAGCCTGTTTTTCCCATAAGCAATGAGATGGTACTTACCTTAATGGCATTTTGTGAGGGAGAGAAGATAATTTATCTTTGAACTGTGCCTGGCACACAGTAGGAGCTGTATATATTTCTCTTTGTCAATGATGTGAGATGAAATAGCATATCAGAAAAGGTACCACAGATTAAGGATGTGCTTATCATTTCTAGGAACTAGGAAAAGAGGCATTAGAAAGTATAAACACTGAAAAGTATCCTTTGAGATTATTCTGTACCTTTTCTCTACTTCTGAATTATACTAAATTTGTATCTGAACTAAAGTAAAAAGAATGTTTACTGGGTAGGTGACACATAATCCAGTCATAAAAAAGATGTTTAACTTCATGTAAATTAGTAAATATGGATTCTGGATGACTCAGTTATGACCTGACAGAATTAGCTCATGCAGGGCTTTGCTCAGAATGACTGCCCAGGCCAGCAACAGTAAGGGGCTAACAGGAGGCCCACCCTGAAACAGCCTGAGTGTTCTTTTAGATTAATTTCAATAATTCTAATAATAACAAATGCCTTCATTTAATGCACACATTTAAAGTATGAGTATCAGCCTTTAGTCCCAGCACTCAGGAGGCAGAGACAGGTGGATCTCTGTGAGATCAAGGCCAGCCTGGTCTACATAGCGAGGCTACAGGAAGACCCTGTCTCAAAAAGACCAAAAAATAAAAAAATAAAATAAGTATCAAAGTTGGGCATGGTGACCCATGCCTTTGATCTCAGCACTTGGGAGGCAGAGACAGGCAGAGGTAGACAGATCTCTGTGAGATGGAGGTCAGCCTGGTCTACATAATGAGTTCCAGACCAACTGTGGCTACAGGGGAACCCTGTGTCAAAAAACAAAAAAACAAAACAATGTGGATAATAGCATCTGCAGGAGCTGGAGAGATAGCTCAACAGTTAAAAGCACTAGCTGCTCTTGCACAGGATCCAGGTTCAATCCCCAGCATCCACATGGTGGCTAACAACTGTCTGTCAACTCCAGTTCCAAGGAACTCCAATACTCTCTTCTGAACGCCACAGGCATTGCACAATAAGGGTACACTTACATACATGCAGGCAATACACTCATACACATAAAATATTTTAAGAAAGCCTCTGCAAATATGCCTATGCACAAATATAAATTTAGTATAATTAACATAAATTTGAGGAAGGACTTTATATCAGACAGATATATGGTTTAACCAGCTTATACTTTAAATAACTAACAAAAACTTGGTATGGAGGGAAGATGGTAGATTAGCAACACCCACGACATTCCTGCATCATCTTCAGGAAAGAGACTGAAACAAAACGATAGGTAGATGGCTGGAGGAACAGGACTGGTGGTGTGGAAAGGCAAGAGTATACAATAGTAGACAGAAACCAGATGAAACACAGAAATGCTACACTTTAGATTTGTTAAAAAAACAAAAGCATAACTGACATCTGGTGACAGATTAGGTAGAGGAGAAGCCTCTTTGATAGGTCCTTAAACAAAAGAGAGAAAGAAACCTTGGCAAGTGCCACAGACACAGAATTTGGCACTCAGCAAAAATCTGGTAATCAGAAAAAAAAAATTCAGTTTAAGACTTGAGATGTGTAATCTGTGCAGAGAGTAGATACTAGAGATGGGGCCCCTGCAGTTCCTACTTTGTGAACAGGAACCAGGGTGGGGAACCATGAGGGTTTTTTTGCAATCAAATCTTACAGCTGGGACAGGAGGATCAGAGGCCCCTGCATTTTTATATCTCCAAGCCCCAATAGCCTTTGCACTCCACTGTAGTCAATCATATTGAGTCTTTACAGACAGGCCATTGAACCTGGCTGTGACTTGGCCTAGACACAGGTGTATGTGTTGGGAAGAGCAATGTTTGCTGCTGTGAGGTACATACAGTTAAGAAATGTGGCTAGACCTTTGGAAAAAGGCACAAATCCAGCTGTGTGTGGATAACAAGTAGGGGTGCAGCCAGAGACTTGCATAGATTGCACAGTGCTTTCCCACGTAGTGTCCCAGACGAATCTGATGGAAATACATACTCAGGTGCACAAAAGGCAGGGTACTCTGGTGAGAGGGAACATCCAATTGATGGTCCATGGTAAGAATAGCTTGGGGGCAGCTTATGCAGTCACTGCATTACTGGTCTGTGTAGAGATCACAGTCCACTGTTTTAGCTCATGAACTGGTAGGCAAAGCAGGGCAGGGCTCAATCTTCATGTAGCCCTTAGAAGTCTGACCTGTCTGGGCCTGAAAGATAAAATGACCCAGACTCCCATGACATTTAGTAAATTTCAATGATTAGTATGTGGGGGGAAAAAATATAGCTTTTATTGAGATTTGAAAGGAAAGCTTGAAGAGCTGGAGAGAGAGCTCAGTGGTTAAGAGCACTGGCTGTTCTTACAGAGGACCCAGGCTTGGTTCCCAGCACCTAACACGATGGCTAACAACTGTCTGTAACTCCAATTCTAGGGGATCCAACGCCCTCTTCTGGCGTCCATGGGCACTGCATGACACAGGTGCACTTACATGTAGGTAATTACATGCATACACATAAAACAAAAATAAAAGATATTTATAAAAAAAGAAAAGTCTGAAAGGCCAGGCAGTGGATATCAAGGTGAGAATCCCTGAAGGCAGCCCCTCTAACAGTGACTTACTTAACTGTGAGAGTAAAACAGCTGCAACTGAGATCCCTGAAATTGGGGATGCCAAGAATGTAGAACAGCTGCTAAGCAAGGCTGCAGCCAATGAGTGGAGCCAGCCCCCCAAAGAGGCCACAGGGCCTACAAATGACAATGATGAAGACCTCTGGGGTCTACATCTCACTACCACATTGTGCGCCAGGAACCAGTCATGGAGCTACAAGATTTAATGTTTGCCCTCTTGTTTTGGTCTAATCCTTTTCTATTCATCTATTTGTCCCTTTTGTAATGGGAATGTTTACTCTCTGCAACTCTATCATGGAAGAATGTAACGTTTTTGAATTTTATAGCGGCTCATAGGTAAAAGTCTGCTTTGGATTTTTTTAAGCAGTACTGGAACTGATAAGATTTGGAGCACTCTTGGAGACAGCTTAATCCATTTTACATTATAAGATGAACATTAATGTTTTGAGGGCCAGAGGTATAAAGGCATGGTTGGGATATGAAGTATCGCCCCAAAGGACTTATATATTGAAGAGCAGTGCTCAGAGGATCATGTGATCTGTTGTTATCAATAAACTAATCTATTATTGGATGGAAAACCATATTCTAAGGAAAAGAATAGAAAGTAGCTAAACTCATACCTGACAAAGCCACTTCAAGCCAAAATTCAAAGTGATAAAGGTCAATAAATACTAAGAAAGGTAACAATCCATTCAAGAAGATGTAATTATTGTAAATATATATGTACTGAACATTTGATGCACTCAATTTTATATAACAAACACTACTGAATATAAACAGACAGATAAACACAATTATATGGGTGACTTTAATAACCCACAAAATTAGCAAAGTACTGTCAGAGTTAAATTGCACTGTAGGCCAAATGGACTTAACAGACTTACATAAAATTCCATCTAGAGATATTCTTCTCAGCACCAAAAGAACTTTTTTTTCCCTAAAACAGATCATTATTTTAGGGGCAGGAGAGATGGTTCAGCAGTTAAGAACACTGGTTGCTCTTGTAGAGGACATGGTTCAGTTCCCAGCACCCACATGGTGGCTAACGATGGTCCTAACTCCAGTTCCTCTTCTGACTTCTGCAGGCATTGCACAACAGGGGTACACTTACATACATGCAGATAAAACACTAAAACACGAAATAAATAAAATATTTTTAAAAAATAAAAAAGGTTATTTTAGGCAGTAAGAACCCTTAACAAATACAAAAAATTAAAATAATTTCTTTTAACTTATCAGATCATAAATAAAACTAGAAATCAACAGCAAACTACAAATAATATACAAACACATGGAACCTGAACAATATGCTTTTGAACAATCAGCAGCTCACTGAAGAAATTAGGACAGAAATTTTAAAATGCTTAGAATCAAACGAAAATGAAAACATGTAGAATACAGTAAAGCCAGTTACAGAGATAAGTTTATAGCAATGTGTGGGTATATTAATAAATCATAGAAATATCAAATAAGCAACTTTATAATGCATGTCAAAGTCTTGAAAGGAACAAGAACAAGCCAAACCCAAAATTAGTAGAAAGAAATACTAGGAAAAGAAGAACACAAAGGATCATTGAAACAAACTGGTTCTTAGAAATGATAAATTAATCATTAGCCAGACTAACCAAAAGAAAATGAATACCCCATATTAACAAAATTTAGAGGTGAAAAAGGAGATATAGTAACAGATACCACTGAAACCCAGAAGATGTTTGGGTAATGTTTTGAAAACTTACTTTCCAATAAATTGGTGAATCTAGAAGAAAAGGATAGACTTCTAGACATGTGTATCCTACTGAAATTAAACCAAGAGGACATAAACAACCTAAACAGACCTATAGCAAGCAATGAAACCGAAACAGCAAAAAAAAAAAAGTCTCCGAACAGAGGAGTACCTCAGAAGCAGAATTCATTGCTGAATTCCACTAGATCTTTAAGGAAGAATTAATATTAGCACTCTTCAAACTATTCCATAAAAAAGAGTACTTCCTAACTCATTCTACCAGGACAGCTACTTTAACCCTCAAACTGGATAAAGGACACACAAAAGCTATAGAATAATTTCTTGATGAATATAGATGTAAAAATCTCAATAAAAAAACTGCAAACAAAATTCAACAATATATTAAAAAGATCATACACCATGATCAAGCTGGTTTAATTCCAGGAATGCAAGGATGATTCAACACGTGCACATCAATAGACTTACTGCAGCAGGTAAGTAGAATCAAGCACAAAAAAACCCCATGTGATTGCTTCAATAGATGCAGAAAAATTCTTTGACAAAATCCAACATTCCTTCATAATGAAAGACCTAAAGAAACTAGGAATTTAAAAATCATATGTGAGGCCCATATATATTCATCAGTCAAGATAATGAATACTGTTAAGATTCCACCATCAACTTCACTTTCCCTTATAAAAATAGCATCAAATACAATCAAGATTCTGAACTTGTCTGGAGCAAAAAAAAAATGCAGAACTGATTACCAGTCTTCCATCTTGTGGATTTACTTATTCATTTATTTGGTCTAGAATTTTTACTATACTTGTTGGGTAGCTTCAGTTGGCAGCTTGACACACCTAAGAGGGAACCTCAATTGAGACATTTCCTCCATCAGACTGGTGTGCAGTCATGTCTGTGAAGCATTTCTTAACTAGTAATTGATCTGGAAGGGCCCAGCTTATTGTTGGACCTGGTAGGTGGTTCTGCATTGTGTATGAAAGCAGGATAAACACAGGCTAGAGGAAGAGGCAGTAAGCAGAGTTCATTCATGGTCGTCTGTATTTCCTATCTGCCTCCTATGAGCTCCTGCTGACTTCCCTCGGTGACAGACTACCACTTGGGAGATTAAGATGAAATAAACCCTTTCCTCCCCAAGTTGTTTTTGGTCAAAGTGTTTTATCACAGCAATAGAAAGTCAACTAGGTGATGAATTAACATGATGAATTACTCCCTGCCCCTTTAGGACTTAGCATTTATCATGAAACTGCATGTATAAAGTCTCTTGTTAATTTGCACTATCAGTGATGCCTCTATGAAGGATAAACATATGTAGATGCTTCTCAGTGTATTATCCTCAAATTATCAATAGAGATGGATTGATCCTGCCACAGTGGGGTCAGCAGTGGTTAATATTATGCATGTGTGGTTTTGGGTTCCAAGTACTCCTATAGACTAATAAGATCCTGTTTTTCTTTGCTTAAAAGAAATTTTTACTAAACCCTGAAGTCAACAGTTTTGATAGTATCTCGGGGTAAAATAATAATTTGCTTCCTAATTTTCTCCTAATTTTACGGTTACAAATACTACAGATTAGCGCTTAGCGCAATTTTTTCTATAGTATCACTCATTGCTTTCATTCAGCTACTGTGTTAGATTCTTTAATGAATGGGGAAAGAATTTATTGAATTAACATGAGCAGATTTTTAAAGAATGTGCCTACCTTCTAACAAGTACTTTTTTGGGAGCTGAGGATTCACTTTCTGTTTCTATGCAAAACACAGAAAATGAAGCAATTCAGAACAAAAATGTGTCTTCTTAGTCCTTACGTCTAGGAGATTGAGTCAATATTTGATAAATCATTAAATGCAGGGTGAATAAAAAAAAACTAGAATAAAGGACAATAGCTGTCACGGGAAGAGTCCTTTGCATTTACTCCCTAGCCATGTGACCATATACATTTAAACACTCTGAATTTCATTTGCATCACTTACAAACAGTATTAGTGCTTACCTTGTAAAGCTGCTATCAAGATAAAATTAGATCAAGTGTGAAACACCTGACCTGTTGCAAGACACCGGCAAGGGTCTCTACAATTAGTACTGAACCCCTCTTTAAACATCAGGCAGAATCTCCCTGTATCCCCTGCTGGCCTGGAACTCACCAGGGTGCCCTCAATCTCACAGAGCTCCACCTGCCTCTACCTCCCCAGTGCTGGGATTAGAAGCATGGACCACCACGCCCAGCTAGAAACAGTAACTTTTAACAACTACTTCTAACTTTTAATAGCCTACATCTTACATGGTAGTAAATGCACAGCATGCCCTAAGGAAGTGTAGAAATGATACATAAATTATTCTTGATCTTGTGCATTAACTTATGACACATCAAATGGACAATCTTCAGAGATAAAAAGGTATTTTCAAAGTTATTTGCAAACACCTTTCAGAAGTCCTCCATTGAACAGGATTTCTTTTCCCCTATAAGGATACAGTTTTAATAGCCATTTATATTAAGATACAATAATGTGTGGTACATTACAAAAAATATTTTAAAACGTGTTGCCTCAATCATACTCCTTTCCTTTAATATATTAACATATTTTCAAATAATGCATGATGAAAAAATTCAAAACATGATCATTATAGCACATAGCGAACAATTTCTTATTTGCCTAATGTTCTTATTCAAGTTACAAATTAATGCTTAACACATTAAATTTTATTGATGAAAATACTACATTCATATATTCCTTTAAACCAGAGCTAAAACAGCCCTTAGGAAACAATTCCAGTAACATTGATAAACAATTTATGTATCATTTCTACACAGCACTGTCATCACACCATGTATAACCTTGACATCTGTGTATACACTAATGTTTAAGTTACAATCTTAATACCTAAAAATCATTGTTCCTGTCCATTAATTGATGAATGGATAAACAAAATATTATACACAGTCATGAAACGCAGTATTATACATCCAATAAGAAGGAATGGAGTAATGATACATGTTAAAATATGGATGTGTCTTGAAAGAGAGATGCTTGATGAAAGAATCTCTACACAAAAAGCCACAATATTAAATGATTCCATTTATATATAATGTCCAAAATAGCCAATTCCACAGAAAGTAGTTTCAAGGGGTTGAAGGAAGGGTAGAATTAAAAGTGGTTCCTAATACACTTGCCGTTTCTTTTGCAGATGAGAGAAATTTTCTCAAATTAGATAGTGGTGACAATGTAATAAAACAATATACTAAAGGCCACTGAATTATGAACTTTAAAATGGTGAATTTGGGGCCAAAGAGATAGCTCAGCAGTTAAGAACACTGGCTGCTCTTGGAGAGGACCGGGATTTGGTTCCCAGCATCTACACAGTGGCTAATAGCCATCCATAATTCCAGTTCCAGGGGATCTAACACCCTACTCTGACTTCCACAGGAATTGCATGACATGGGTGCACTTACAGACATGCAGGCAAAACATTCATACACATAAAATAAAAATAAATTTTAAAAAATTTAATGGTAAATTTATCTTAACACCATGGTCTTTGGACTTGGCAACAAGCACCTTAACTGGCCAAGCTATCTTGCAGGTCTGACAAGAGAATCTTTGATGATATATTTAAGGGCACTTTAAAGGATAACACTACTGTTGAGGTTAAGCATGTAAAAAACATCTTTCCCACAAACTGAAATTAAAAATTTTTTTCAGGTCAAAATTGTCAGTCAACACAATCATCCCAATATTGTCAGTTAACGGAGTTTACACACAAAGGCAGCCTTACCTACATCAATAAGGAATTCATTCTTGAAGGCAATTAACTCACCTTTCTGAGAAAGAAGAGCAATCTAAAACTCAGTTGATAACATTTTCACAGATGCTGTATCTGGACGGTGTGTCTCAAGAAAGAAAAAAAAAAAAACTGTACACACAGGATCTTGCTGCAAGAAACTGCCTAGAGGTAAAAATGTTCTGCAAACCAGTGACTTTGCAGTGTCTCAAAAGGATGATGGTATGTATTCATTTTCTGGCTTAAAGCAGATTACCATAAGATGAACAGTACCAAAAGCTCTTAATTAAGAGATATTGTTTTGAGAATGTCATACAGATCTCTGGCATCCTCTGCTGGGAAACCTTCAGCTCAGAGGTCTGTCCATATTCTTGGTTGAAAGTCTTCATTATCTGTGCTTGTCTGAGGACTTATGATGTTTCTTCTCTTCCTTTTCTCCGGAATTGTCCCATTTCTCTTTCTTTTCTATTTTTTCTTTATCATGCCCTGACTCTTTTTTGCCACTGGAGACTTTATCCATCTTTTCAGACTTAAATGAATCACTGCCTTTTTCTTTGCCTGAGGATTTTGACTTGTTTTTTTCCTTGTCTTTCTCATTTGGATAGAAAGACTCATTGGGACTTTCACTTTTATGTTTTGAAACCCCCATTGTTCCATTTTCTTCTTTTCGCCTTTTCACTAAGTCTAGTGTCACTTCACGGTCATTATTTGAATGATCTCTTTTCCGTTCCTTCCTGTCCTTTTCATCCTTTTTCTCTCTTTCCTTGGATCTTTCTCTTGACCTGTCCAAATCTTTCTTGTCCATTTCTCTCTCCTTACTCTTGCAGTGTGGTGGTAGAGTATGATTAATGCAGAGCTTTGCTGAAGACTCCTTAAGTTTCATGAGACTGTCCTTTATCATGGAGGAATGTGATGGAGAAGGATGGGAATCAACCTTGCGACGTTTTTGTTCCCTTTCAGGCTCTATAATATCTGCTCGGGGAACAGGTGACTTTGAGGACCCAGAAGCTGGTGCTTTTTCTCCTCCTTTAACATTTTCTTTTGACTTCATTTCCTTTGCCCAATCTTTATCTCTGGGTGGCTCTTTCTCCCTTTCCCTTTCTTGAGTCGATTTTGATTCTACATTGGGGACAATCCTGAATTTCTCATCTTTAGCCTTTTCTTCCTTCTTTTTATCCTTCTCTTTGTCAGACTTAGGTGTTCTTTCTTTGATATCTCTTGCTTTTTCATCTTTATTTGGCTGTTCTTCTTTTGATTTTTCTTTACTGTCTTTACCAAGTACTCTGGCCTCTGGGGTAGAGGCTGAGGTCTTTTCTTTCTTCTCTTTTTCTTTCTCTTTCCCTTTTTCTTTGTCATTTTCTTTAACAGCTCTGCTGTTAGAGCCACTATTTCCATTGCTTGAATTCCCTTTTGTTGTGGCACTAGAAGTTTTACTGACAGCTTTCACACCACACTGAGATTTTTCCCTTGATTTATCACCCTCCTCTGTACTGCTTTCATCTGATTTAGGTACACTTCCCATGGATGAAGAAGGCAGCCCACCACTAGGCCCATTTTGTACACTGGCAGTATTTCTTGAAGGAGGGTCTTTGTGATGAAATTCATTTTCAGGTATCATATATGGCTTTCTACTTTTCAACTGTCCAGAGTAGACCATCGCTAATGCATATAGGTCTGGCTTCTTTTCTTTCTCTTCTTGGCAGATTTTATGCACTCTTCTTTCCAAAGCCTGACCCAGATTTAAAACTTTGGGGTACCAAGGAAGTATTTTTGTTAGCACAATCAAGATATTCCTGATATGAGTATATTCACCTGTTTCAAGGCAATGTACTGATGCCTTGGTTAGTTTGTAATGCCACTTATGTACAACGTGCCGGAAATTTTCATAATCTAACTGATCAGCTTTATTTCCACCATCAAATCCAGTTGCTCGTAATATGGTCAGAAATCCTGGATAGTTTCCACATTCCTTCTCAAATGTGGATCTATCACTATGCCACCTAGTCACAGTCTCTAACATGCAGCACAAAAATCTCCCATATCGACTAGCTTCATTTTCAGTAAAGCTAGCGACCATGTAAATTATGTCAGAGAAAACTCGGTCATAGCAAAGAAGTGTGGAAAAATTTGGAGTCTTCTGTTGATGTACCAATTCAACAAAATGAGCACAATAAACAGAGTCAATTGCTGAAAAAATACATCGAGGAAATATACACAGCTGCAGAAATTTTGTGATGGTCTCATTTTTAGTAGATTTTGCTAAAAGCCAGTTGTCCTTTTCCAATTTCAGCCTCTGCAGAACTCTCTGTACATGTTCCATTTGCTTCTTTTCTTCTTCCAGGAGCTTATCCTGAAGGGCAATACAACGTTCTTTCTCTTTTTTCTTTTTATTTAGAGGCATTTCTTGATTATCATCAATTGCTTTCATCTGGATTTTAAGTTTATTGACTTCTCGTTCATAGCTGGTATGTGGAACTGCAAGGTCATACATAGTCAGTGACCAGAATGTGGTATAGAATTGAGGGCTGATATCTTCCCAGACTTTGGAAATGTGTAAAGAGACCACTGCTTCATGGACAGGAGCCATGACCATCTCACATGATGTAATATACTTATGAACTTTATGTTGCTGTTTACCACCCTTTTCTGATTTCTTAAGTTCATCATACTTTGATGAAATATGGTGTGCATACATCGGCCGAGACAGAAAAAATGCTGCATCATGGGGTGTATGAAATTGACTACAAAGCACATCAATTGAAGGTACTCTCTTTATGTAATCTTCTGTGCTTAGATTTGATGCTAAAAATCCACCAAACTGTACCAATGTATCATGACACTGGTCATAGAGCTTTCCTACAAGTTTCAAATGCTTCTGTCCACCTTCCTGAAAGATTACTCCATTCCTCTGCTGAGCCATAAGCAAACAAAGAGGAAGGGCAAGATCATGGTCCAGTAGTGCATCTTTTAATCTCTGAGAGGATTTTTTAGTATTTCTGATCTGACCAAAATATCCACCCTCAGCTTTTAGCTGCTCTCCACCAGTCATGGCCTCTAGCTGCTCCATTGTCATTTCCTCTGTAATTTCTATTCCTGCCATTTTTTGTACCACTTCTTTCAATATAAGAAGGTCAAAACTTTTGCCCGCCTTTAATTGATTGGCTACATACTGAAGAAGACCAGCAAGATCAATTGGGTATTTTCGAAACACTGCACCACAGAAACTAGCCAGACTCTGAAGCCAGTTTGAGATGGTTGTATCATCATGTTTCATTCTTTCCTTTTCTGGATTAGCTAAAGCTTCAATGATACAATAAGCCAAGACATCATAATTTAATGCAGTGAGATACTTCAATGAATCTACTACAGGTGTTATTAAGTTATCATACTTCTGTACTTGGGACAAGATATAATCAAACAAAATGGTGGGATTGCTGTGGCTCAACTTCCCAATTTGTCTTCCTGAAGGCTTTACATTTTCCTTAGTTAGACGCTTCATGATATATTTGGCTCTCTCTATTGTATGAGCTTTAACTTTTACTAAAAGTGGATGGTTGTTATAAGTTTCATTCTTCCATTGGCCATATAAACGATATCTGTGCTGATAGGGAAATGTTTTAAACATTCCCCACAGTTCCTCTGACATACAAGCATTGCAATCCATCAAAGAAAGAGAAGGAAGCAGTACCTGGTCAGTAATGCTAAGCAAACAACTAAGGATAACTTCCATTTTGTCTTTATTTTCTTGTTTTCCATCAGACTGAAACTCTTTCATAAATGCCTTGCCTATGCGCACGACTTTTGCAAACAAAATGGGATCATGAGAAAGGTGAGGACCAAGGTAACATAACATAATGAATACATCTCTCCTTAAATCTTCAAAGCTCTCTGCTTGCTTTGGTGCCTTCTTGTTTTGTAAAGCATCAACAGGTGCGCCTTTAGCGCCTTTAGGAACACCAACTCTTCGGTAAAGAGGCTCAATAGTTATGTGTATAAGCTTGCAAACAGCAAGGGCTATTATTTTATGTGAAGCCGCATAGTATGGAGGCATCCGATCCATAATGCTCTGTGCATGCTGCCAATCACCAATACTTAACAGGGCGTCCAGTAAACCAAGTTTTTGATTGTCAGGTGCCTTGTCTACTTTCTCATCTCTTTTCTTTTCTTTCTCTCGCTCATCACTTTTTTCAGAAGGCAATACAACCACTGTAAGTTTTCTAACAATTTGCTTAGCTTCCACAATTTCTCTTTTGTACTCATTCATAATGTAATTATCAGCTGGAAGAAGATGTACATAAAGATCATCTAAATCAATAAGGTTAAATTGCAGAAGTACTGCTGCAACTCTGTATAAAGATGATGGAGTCTCACCATTTAGTTCCTGGTAAAACTTGAATTTGAACCCAAGAATATGACACAATGTTTGTGGTTCACACATACTCATGTAAGTTTCTAATAAAGCTATAAAGAAGTCATGGTGTTCTGGCCTGCATTCAAACACTTCTAAAATGACATCCAAAACTCGATTGGGATCCAGATTAAAGCATCCAATTAAAGATTTCAGAATTTCTAAGATTAAATCACTAGTAATATTTCCAGATAAATCTTGCCCCAGTTCAGCAATCAGCTTGGCATACCCTTCATTTTCTTCTCTTAACAAATTGAATTTCTGTTGCTTATAGAAGAGTTTTGTCTTGATTTTAACTGACTTTTGATTGAACTGCTGTGACTGTTTGATAAGACCTAATGATTCCAATGTTTCTGGATCCAAGCGTTCTTTTAGAACTGTGTCTGAAACTAAATACAAACATGCTAATACTAATTGTGTAAAATAATCTCTCTTGTTTTTTTCTTCTAAACAATTTGTCTCAATATCTAACATGCAGAATATATCAGCAAGAATAAAAGGCATATCCTCACGAAATTCATTAATATCATTAAAAACATTCGATGCCTGTTCAGGCTTTAGATTTCCTTTAATGACATGGTAGGACAACTCATAGAGAGCTTGCTGGAAATTTCTATAAGCGAAACTGTCACAGCTTTTACTTTCACTGAGAATCCGGCAAAAACGCAAAAACTCTCCTCTTCCTGATTTCTCCCAGTTCTTTATCCACTCGGCAGGAACGACCACACTTGCAGCCGCCATCGCCATTGTCCCCTCCTTAGTAATAGAAGCCCGGAAGTGCAGCACTCACTCTTGGAGTTCACGGTGGAGAGCTCCACCCACGGGGAATGTTGGGAGTTGAGAGTTCCGAAGATGGGGTTTTAGAGTTAAGTTTTTTTCTGGTTCAGGCACTTGCACCAGGCAGTCTGGGAAGACTCAAGATGCTGTCCACTGTCCACGTATTATACTATACACTGGCGTTCATGCTGCAGGTCACTGGAACATAGAAAGAGCCAAGTGAGTTTCAAGAAGGTACCAGCACATGGGTTTCTTCACCCAGCTGCTCCAGGAGGGGCTGTTTCTGGTGAAAGTTATCTACCTAGGGTCCTCCCTCAGCCTTGCTTTTCTTTCCCCATCATTTTTCCACGGTATGCCCCTCTTCGGATTATTAAAAATAAAACAACAACAACAAAAAATTTATATTGGCTTATGTGAAACAAAGCTGACTCCCACAGGTTATTCAGGTTCATATACTGCCTCCTAGAGCAGACTCGTAGGCTGTTGAGGCTGGCGTGTTCAGAATTCAACGTAACTTGGTCTTTCCTCACACTAAGCCTGTGCTTACTTGCTGCTTGTTGCCCCTTACACTGATACCAACGACCCTTCCCTGGATTTAATACTCATTTCTCAGAGTCTTGCTTTTCCACCGGAAGCTGACCCTTAATCACCTCTTATCCCCCGAGACCCTTTGATCTTTGAAGGCTAAGGGAGAGAGGTCACGTTGCTCCCTCCTACATGTCATTCTCCACCATCAAGAGGCAATTTGGCAGTCTTCTAATGTTGACCACAGCTGCCAGGAGAATCGTTTTCCCCTATAGCTACACAGGGTTCCCACCATGCCATTTTTCCCTGATCCCCTGAAGCCTGGAAGTGGTAACCCTCCCTAAGTCTCTTTCCTCTCCTGCTGGTTGTCTTAATCCTGCAGCATTCCTATAAACAGTCCCTTCACTCCTCAAAAAGCTTTAGTTACTTTGGTTCATCATCTTTTTCCTTTGGGTGGGGGATGACAGACCCATTTGCGTCCCATCTGCTAATAAATCCTGTGTGGAAATCTCTAGCACAGGACACAAACACTCATTGATCATATTGAGTGAAGGAGGCAGAAGCAGCTTGAGATCAAAGTTTTATCAGTCATGCAACTTACTGCGTATATGAACCTGTCTATGTGAGCTTCAGTTTTCTATCAATTAATTACTCTATACAATTTTCTGGTACTTAAAAATAATTACAGTTTTGTTAGTACATTCACCATTCCCATTTCTGGGGTGGAAACTGGACAATGAAAATAACCAAGAGGTAATCTGTCTCTCCATAAGAAGAGCTTATAGCAACCCTGCAGCCTGCCCATCTCCCACAGAGGAATGTGATGAACATGTACCATCCCCTATGCAGAAGCTTTCTGTGGATCCAGAGTCAATAGAAGGGTTAAGATGACTTGGAGGAGTAAGACCTGAAGAATCCCCAATGGCAACTAAATGATAAAGACGATTACTTTCAATTAATGTGAAATTAAAAAGGATATATTACTTATTATAAACCTTTCTAGAAGGGTTTTCCTGTTAAAAATGGTTTTAAAAAATAATTTAAACATTTTCACTCCTAAATATGAAGTTATGTGCAAACACATATGCATTTTAGCCACTGATTTTAAAATATGTCTTTTTTATTTAGTTTTTTTACTTCATGTTATTTGCTGCACAATCCAGTCAGGTATAATTAGAAAAAAAATTAAGTTTTTCTAAGAAAGAGAAAATTTTAATGAACTAATATACAACTAGAATTTGACTATGTTTACAATCACGAAGTTTTCCTAAAATTGATCTGCTCATTTACAAGAA
>NW_008329033.1:210478-211255 GCF_000622305.1 Nannospalax galili
CTAATATAGGAAACAAAGCTTTTACACTCTGTTGAGATAATTACTTATGTTTCTGTTGACTTAAGCTTTTACTTTTATGAAGCTCTTAAAGGAGGATCTCAAAAAGACAAAAAAAAAAAAGAGGTGATGACAAGCCCCATGATTGGACTAGCAAATACTATAATGTTTTCTAAGTCATTAGGGAAAAGCTATTCATTTGTTCCTGTTCCATGTCTCCTGAACATCAGAAAACCATTTGGTCTGTTTGCCCATGAATGTCAAGGAATCAGTCTTTGGGTGTTACCTTATTATTATTATAAGAATATTATACCCTATTATTTCAGGTAATATGAGAAAACTGTTATCTATTTTTAAACAACTAAATATAACTTAATTATAAGGGATGCCGACGGGCAGTAGTAGCCATTTACGAACTTTTTACAAGCAGCAAGTGGGAAAGCTACCCTGCAGACACTTCCTGTTTTCCCTCACTGAAACAAAAAAGGAGTATTTACTGATCCCTAGGCAACTAGGCCATTATCAAGCTCTCTTATTAGACAACCCTACTGTCACCCTGAAAACAGTTTTAACCTTAAAATTATAGACACTCTGCTTGACACTACATCAAAAGAAAACATTCGCGACTGTGTCCACAGAAGTGACCAAATTTTTTTCCAGCCATTTTGATCTAATAGACCTGCCACTTTTGAGAGTCCAGGTTTGGATATGGTCACAGACAAGACCAGTTTTATGGACCGAGAAAAGTACAGAGCTGGGTATTTAGGGTAACCCAGAAAA
>NW_008329033.1:211899-264091 GCF_000622305.1 Nannospalax galili
CAGAAGCCTTTCTACCATGTATACCCATACAGAGGGTGATGCTTACAGCTCTGACAAGGGCCCTCCAATAGAAAGTAGAGTCAAGAGAACGACTAGTTTCACTGATTCCAAACAGGCTCTTTTGGTTATTCATGCCCATGGAGCTATCTGGAAAGAGACATGATCCTCTGCATGATTCATTTAGTAGGATATATGGTTGGTTTGGCTCCCTATTACATGTATACCCATACAGAGGGTGATGCTTACAGCTCTGACAAGGGCCCTCCAATAGAAAGTAGAGTCAAGAGAACGACTAGTTTCACTGATTCCAAACAGGCTCTTTTGGTTATTCATGCCCATGGAGCTATCTGGAAAGAGACATGATCCTCTGCATGATTCATTTAGTAGGATATATGGTTGGTTTGGCTCCCTATTACATTCTGCCTTACAGTTGATACTGTTTGCCTTTTAAGCTTATGTATCTGGTACCAACGTCAGATAAAACTAGCTCTTCCCCTTCTCATGACCTACTTGTCCAACAAGAGGACTTTCTAATACTAGTTCATTACCTGGCCAGTAAAGGAGTATTTCTGTAATTCTATCCTCTAAGTCAGGTCCACATATCAGTTCAACAAGCAGCAGCAGCAGCCGGGTGAGTTATCACCCCACATCCCTCAAGGATGAGGGATATGAAGGACTGAAACAGAAAGGAAACTTAAACAAGTTCTTTAGCTTCACTTGCTTTTAGTTAGCTTTAAAAATCACTGATTTTGGAGGTCATTCAGCTAAGCTAAATATCATTCTCACTAGCTCGGTATAGGTAATACCTCTGAAATGTGGGTCATGGTTGTAAGAGTTGTCTTATTATTCTTCAGGGCTATGAAAGCCACTTTTGTTGAAATCAATTCTTAACTTGAGCCTGATCTACAGTTAGATGGGAGACCATCTGATATCACAGAGTCAAAAACACTACCACAGATCATGGTAACAGTATTATTTTCTGAATGCAGAGTCCATGAAGAGCTGTGAAAGCTGATTAGAAAAGGGAAGACCACTGGTTATTTCACCTCCAATCATCTTTTCCCACCTATTTCTTCACTCCCTATCGATCTATAAACCTTATCTTTGGGGAGGTAGAGCAGAGATCTAAGCTTCCCATCTCATCATATTGACCATCCTGTGAATAAACTCTTCTTTGACACAACTTACCTTTTAAGATATTGTCATACTGTGAGGAAAAACACAAGCCCAGTGTCCTATAATTACTAAGCAGCTACACTTTCCAGGTAACACAGAAGTTGTATGACAGAGGGCAAGGAGCTAAAGCCTGAGATGCTGTGAGTTTCATAACTTGGCCTTGTACAAATTGGTCTACTTTGGATGGGGGGAAACTCATCTGCAAAATGAAGGTTTCCACCTTCCCTAAAACCCTAGGACCTAAAGTATTCAAACACTAAAGTAAAATCTGGGCTTTCAAAAATTATCAGCCTTGGGCTTGGGAAATGGCTCAGTGAGTAAAGTCCTCGTTTTGCAAACATGAGGTCCTGAGTTTGGACCCCCAGCACCCAAGTAAAAGACCAGCATAGAGGCAGAAATCGGTAACTCCATAATTTGAGAGCGGATCCTGAGGGCTCATTGGCTAGCCAGCCTAGCCAAAAGTTCAAGCTCCTTGTTCAGGAAAAGATGTACCTTTTTAAAAAAGGTGGAGAGAGGAAGACACTTGATGTTGACTTCTGGCTTAGGCATGTGTTTACGTGGGTAAACACAATCTGCATACAGAAGCATGCATATACTACACATACACACCAAAAAGTATTTTTTAAATTAGCTTCAAACACAATGCTAAATTATACGTTAAAATGATTAGTTTCTTTACTATGCCATGTATTTATGAAATACAGCTTTTGTGTGAATTTGTTCCGTGAAAGTTGATGGTATTACAATTAACTCGAAAAGTATCAGGGTAAAGTCAGTAACTAGTACAAAGTCTGATATTAAACTGTCATCTCAAAATGAAAAATTTCAAACTACAATGCCTTAAAATTAAGACTAACAATAAGGCATCCGCTGTGGTTTACTGGTTTTAGCCCTTTTCTGAGAAGCAAACGAGACACTCACACCCATGTTGGTACCCAAACTAACATTTACCTGTATCCAGCTGTTCTGATGTATAGGTACTTGGTATAGGTTTTGGTTTGTCACATTTATACATACACACACAAACACGACTTACACACATTTTTTAAAAAATTTTTGTTTTTCTTCCAGTGGTGGGAATTAATGCCAGGGTCTACATGCTATAGAGCTGAACTGCATTCCTAGTCTTCTGCTCAATTCCCTAATACCAGAATGCTTCATTCAGCTCACTGTCCTGCTTTCTGTTCTGCTACGTTGTGTGCTTTCTTTCACTTCCATGTGTCTTCTGTTTCACACCCCTAGGTCTTCTCTTGCTGGCACCAAAACAGTACAGTATTTTCAATATTCTAAGCAGCCATGTTTTTAACACGGCATCTTGCCTTAAAGTTTCTTGTGCTGGAGAAAAAAATTAACAAAGTTCCCTGTGTTGATTTAACGCAGCTGATGAAGCGCTGCTATGGTTTATAAACGCCCAAGCCTCTCCACGCAGGTGCTGCATTCCCCGGGGCTAGCGCAGCGGGCAGACCGGGGTGGCAACGCACCCAGAAGGCCCTTCTCCCGGGCTACACAACCTTTTTTCCACCCAGAGCCCCAGAACATTGCCCCATTCCTGCGGCGTGCGGAGTACTGAAACCGTCACCGCAGCGCTTTCTAAGCGCTCCTCCTGGTTTTACTGCGCCCGGAACACAACTGAGGCTCTTTCTCCAGAAACCGCCTATACCTGCGGGACACCTCAGCCTGACAGTCCCCGGTCCTGGGTCGCGCCCGGGCAGGCTCGACCCCTCAGCTGAGCTGTCCCGGTCCGAAGCGCCCAGAAGCCAGCGCCGATGCCTCGGCCACTTCCGGACAGCCCTGGGAAGAGGCGGGAGAGCGGGGCCAGTCCGTGACCCAGGGCTTCGCGGGGTGGACGGCCGGGCTGCGGCCTGACGAGCGCAGCGCAGCCCCCGGCCCACTACGAGTACTCACCCGGCGTTTCACCCAAGGCGGCGCCCGAGCCGCGACCGCCTCTCGCCCTCCTGCCTCAGCCGCCGGGAACCGCCTCCTGGGCCACGGCTCCGGAAGACGTTTCTCAGACAGTGTCCTCACAGGCCGAAGCTCCACTGAGGTGAACCCAGTGAAAGCCGCTTCGGCAGAAACAAGCCTTCTGGGAAAGTTGGCGGGAGCTGCGCAGCTTCGCGCAGGACGTCGCCGAAGGGGCGGGGGAAGCGCTACTTCTGGAGCGTTAGGAAGGGCGGAAGCCGCTTCTCCGCGCGGCTCTGCGCACGCGCGGCCTGGGCCCTCAGCGTCCTGGCGGTTGTTAGGTGGAGCTGGTGCTGGGCAGCCCGAGCACTGTTTCTTGTACCTGCGCGTTAGAAAATACCCTCCTGAGGTCACTGTCCACCCTCGCGGTTTCCTTTGAAAAATATGTACAAGCAATTCAGAATGGATGTTCTGAAAATGTGCGGTGGTTTAACTGGTAGTGTGTTATTGGGAAGGTTGCGAAGTTAAAACTTGGTTTTCGCCAAACGCGAGAGAATGAATACTGTTGATAGGTAAAACGTAAGAGCGTGGGGTTGCCATTGGTGACGAACTTTGTTAGAATTTTTTTTTTTTTGAGACAAGGTGTCCCTGTAGCCCTAGCTGGCTGGAACTCACTATGTAGACCATGCTGGCCTTGAACTCACAGAGTTGCGCCTGCCTCTGCTTCCTGAGTGCTGGGAAGAAAGGTGTGTGCCACCATGCGCAGTTAGTGGTATTTTAAGGGGATGCAGCGGTCTTCCTTTTTCTAACCATAAAATAAAGTTTATTCACAACTTTGGTTTAGTAAAGTTTTGTGTTATCTCCTGGTGAGTTAATGCACAGCCTTTAATACCAACAATCAGAAGGCAGAGGCAGGCAATCTTTGTGAGACTGTAAAGCCAAATTCTCTTCTGGGAGTCCTGCGCTATGTGCACTCTAGGCTTCCAGGCCCTCTGTGAGGCAAGCAGCTCTAGAAAAGGGCCCAAAGACGCCTTAACTCGGGTTTCACAGCCCCATGTGCCTTCTTTATTTCCAGCAATATAAAATCCACCACCACCCCTTCTGCCTTCCCACAGCTTACTATCCCAAGGAGAAGCTGTTGCCACTTTGCTGAATGAACACTGTTCAGTCTGCTGAAAGATCTGGCTCTGGTCTTTAAACTTTATTCTTTCTCTGACCTTCTAAATCTAACAATGTGTGATCTCCACTAACTTCTCTGTGGATAATCAGATAATTGGGTTTCAATATTTTGTTTTTAAGTGTGTCTGTGTACATGGATGTGAGTGTTGGTACCTGCAGAGGTCAGAAGGCATCAGATCCTTAGCTTGAGTTACAGGAAGTCTTGAGCCTCCTGGGTGCTAAGACTTGAACTTGGGTCTGCTGGAAGACCAGCAAGTGTTCTTAACTGCTGAGCTGTCTCTCCAGCCCCTCAATTACTTTTCGTTTCAACAAAATACCCAACAGAAATAAAGAGGATTTATTTTGGCTCATGGTTTGGGGAATTCAGTCCCTTGTTTGGGAGGGAAGCATCTCAGAGAGGCTCCCTTTGTGCTGGGAATTTGTGGTGGAGCTCCTTAGGTCATGGCTGAACCAAAAAGTGGATTAAGCCTGGAACAGGGCTGTGCCATAACCTACAAGGGCGTGCCCCAGTGCTATACTCCTAGCCAAGCATGCCCCCACCATCGCCAGGGGGCTGGAGAGATGGCTCAGTGGTTAAGAGCCCTGGCTGCTCTTGCAGAAGACCCTAGGGGTCAAATCCCAGCACCCACTGAAGGATAAATGCCTGGACTTAAAAGGGCCCAGGTGTAACTTTCAAAGGACTTTATACATGTTAAGTAACCTTCAGATAAACCTCAGATCCAAGCTAATATCCAACCCAGGAATTTTGTAAAACCCCCAACTTAAGACTGATATCTGGGAAAACTATTATCAGCCTCTATTGTCTCAAAATCTCCAAACAGTGTCACGAAGAACTACCAAAATAGCCCTACCCCCTCTACCCCCAACCCTTCTGAGCTGCCCACCAACTGTGCCTGAGGGTGCAGTTTCAAATCCCGAGGAGAAACTGTGGCCACCTTCATTGCTCTTAATAAGAACAATCTGCTCCTAAGGTCCTCTCATCTTTCTCATCTTTCATTTTCACATTGCCCTGGTCAATCACAATCTAACATTTCCTAACACCCATGTGGCAGATAAGAATCACCCATAACTCCAGTTCCAGGGGGTTCTGATGCCCTCTTCTGACCTCCATGGGCATTGCATAACACAGGTGCACTTGAATGCAGGCATAACACTCAAACACATAAAAATATTAACAAAATAAATTAAAAATTGGAAGATTTTTACAGCCAAGCCAAGCAACCACCTGAGGACCGGGAGTAAAACACACGTCTCTTGGAAAAATTTTGGATTCAAACATTAATAGCTTTCTAGTAGGGAAATGGCTGAGAAAGGTATTGTCTATAATATTATTTATTTATATATAGATGTACTCTGTAGCCATTAGCCAAACCTGGATTTTGTGGCAAATTCATCATATAATACAAAGTAAAAAGACAATACAAAACATAGTTTGAAGTATATATGTAAAGACTTTGTGAAAGAAAAGCTCCTAAAAAGAACTCCTGGACTGAACTTCCTGCAAGGCTTAAGTACTAATTAGCACTCTGGAGATTGTGGAGAGTTTGGAATGTTGTAGGTCCAGAGTCTGATTACCATTTATCTTAGGCCATCTTTAGCCCCCTAAACAGCCACTTCAGTGAGAGCCTGTCAGTCTGCAAGTAGAGCTGCCTTGCTCTGCTCAGGTGGGGACTGGCCCACAGACAAAGCCATTCTGTCTGAGGGTCCCCAAGTGGAAGAGACCCAATCCCCTTAGGCTGCCGGGTTGGTTGGGGAGGGGAGGGCTTCCTCTGGCTGGGCCACAGAGTGGGTATAAAAGATCCCCTCGGCAGGGGGTAGGGCCATAGCCCTTGGCTCTGCTCCTGTCTCCCCACCTGGAGGGCTGCAGGCCCTACTGCAGAGGCTTAGCACCCAGGGGGCACTTTCTCTGCGGCTCCCTGCCCTGCCATACAAAAAGAAAGACTAACTCCTGCATGGCTGCTCCTCCCCTGGACTCCAGGCCTGCAGAGAAGCAGTGTGGGTGGCCCTTCTCAGCCACCACCACTCGGGTTTTCAGGGTGCTCTGGGTGCCAAGCATGGACCTGAGCACTGGGCCCTGCTGGCGGCACCCATGCACTCTGCCATTGGTGCCCTGCAACTCACTGCACAAAGCCAGGTCCCGTGTCAGACCTCTGCCAGAGGAGGAAATAGAGGAGCAGTGCCTTTTTTTTTTTTCCTGTGTGGTGCCCAACTGCTGGCCTGCTGCAACCCAGAGGTGGATGGATCAAAACCATCTCTAACATACTTAAAGCATAAATTTCAGAGGAGTCAACTGCTCCCCCCGTAGATGACAGATTGACAGAAATAGGCAACAAAGGAGACCAGCACAGACAACAACAAAGCACTCACATGACGGCCATCACACAAAACACTCATTCAGGTTAGTTACAGAGGGCAGTCAGCAAAGTCTTGCTGACTCCCTGGACACTCGGTCAGCAGCTGCCTCAAGCTTCCCCTCCAAGTGTCCTTGTGAAGGCACCCCAGACTCTAACTCAGAGCCTTCCAGAAACAAGTGACTTTCTTCAAAAATCTTTTGGGACTGGGATATCAAAACCACCAGAACAGTGGGCAGCAGCAGTAGCAGCAGAGGCCAGAAATCCTGGGGCCTTGGAAAGTCTCAAGGGATATCCCCTCCTGCCCCAGGAATCTGCCCAGGACCACACTACTTCCCTGTTCAGGTTCTCCAGAGTCTGAGGTCTAATTTTCTGGGATGTCGGTGGAACCTCCAAAATGTTGCAAGGTGCTTCACCAGAAAAAGACCACTCAGACAGTTTTGTTGAATGAAAGTCTTGCTGGCCAGGGCTACACATGGGTGTCAGAATCCCAGCGTGTACCCTGAGCCATCTCTAGGGTAAGCTTTTATACAGAGAAACCATAACCAGGGATGAAAAGTTTAAGTTCTCAAGCTTACAGGTGGAGAGCCCCTTAACAATTTCTATTCTGTTAAGCAACAGTTACTATTCTGCAGAAGCAAGGCAAACATAACCTACAGAAGCCATAAATCTGAAGTTAGCAGGTGCACTCTGGGACACACTGACCTGTTCCCAAGACAACTTGGGTCCTGCTGACCTGTGTTCCCATATCCTAGGCCAACTGCCTGATAATTTCAGCCACTAGAGTCAGCCTGAACTTTAACATGGCATAGCAATGGTCAAGAAGATGCCCTATGACACTTAGAAGGATTTATAATGTCAACAAAACAGCTGCAATTTTTTTCTTTTTGCAATTAGAGTGGTATCCATTTAACAGAACAATTACTTTCATACAAGCTGCATCAGAGACAAAAACTACTGTCCCCACATATAACTAACTTGTGCCGTGTACCAACAAGAACCTGCTTTAAATTTCCATGCCAATTTCCAACCCCTATACTGTGCCAGGCGAGATTAGTGGCTATTGAAAATACCACCATGACAGGGCTATCTAAAGACATATTCGGTAGTGTGTTAATTCTACAATAAAAGACACTGTACAGTTCAAAAACAAATCTAACACAGCCTTATATTTTGATTATTTTTTTCTGTAAAAGGAGTGAGTTGTGTACAGGGGGGTTAAATGCTTACAGACAAGAAAAATAAACTGCGCTAGAACAAACTCATCATCATCTTCACCTGCGTCTTCATCTTCCTCCTCTTCCTCGTCCTCTTCATCGTCTTCATTTTCCTCTTCTTTTTCTTGCTCTTTTCAGCCCTGACACCCCCTTTTTTTCAGTGTCCGGTTTTCCTTTAGCTCTGTAGGCAGCAGTATCCTTTTCCTATTTCTCCTGCAGCTTGTGGCCTTCTCATAAGGCTGCTTGTCATCTGCAGCAGTGCTGTTCCACATCTCTCCCAGTCACTTTGCAACATCACCAATAGATAAGCCTGGGTTCTCTTCTTTGATTTTGGGGTGACAACAGAACAAGAAGAAAGCCGAAGGAGGCCTCTTGGGTGCGTTGGGATCTTTGAACTTTTTTGGTTCCCTTTTGGGAGGGATATGGCATTTTCATTTCTCATCAGGAGCCTTAGCCTCTGCCATGTCTTCAAACTTCACTTTTTCTTTAGCAGACATGGTCCTCCACCCCTCTGAGCACTTCTTAGGATACTCTGGGATGCTGACGGAAGCCTCAGGGTGCTGCTTCTCATGCTTCTCCCGGCAAGTTTGCACAAAGAATGCATATGATGCCATGTCGTTTTAGGGGGAATAAAGGCAACTATTAGGAGGCCCACAAATCTTTCTAAGGTGAGTGAGGTGATTCAGAAATCTTAAGAATCAATTGCTGGGATCCTGGGGTGCCCTAGAAAGGCTTATCCAGATACTCCAGAAAACCAGCAGGCCATAAATATTGCACTTTGTCACCCAGTTGGTCCCAGACATTGTGGAAAGTTTTGAGGACGTAAATAGGTCACAGTTATTAAAATTTACCGGGTTAACCAGGACAATGATAACTTTCAAAAAGATAGATGACAAAAAACCTAGAGGAAGAGACTGGAGACAACAACAAAAGACTACAAAGGGACACTAAAAGAATAAAGGCCAACACCGCTTTTGGAGAAGCAAGTCTTTCTCTAGGCTCAGATCTGACCCCAGCTAGGATTCTGATGACTTGCCCCTTGTCTGAAGAAGATCTCCTGCAACCAGAGAAAACTATCAACAAAGATACTCAGCCTCCAAGGTATTTACAGGACCTGCAACAACTGTTCCTTGTGTATGGACTGAGAATAACCCCCATAAGTCTGGCAAGTAAAGGAATTCCTGGGTCAGTTGGATATTGTCACCTATGGATTTTTAGATTTGCTAAAGTAGCAAAACCTCTGTATGCCAGCCTTAAAGGGAACCAACCCCTAGAATGGACTGAGACTGACTGGACAAGGAGCCTTGTTCTTTCCCAGATGTTACCAAGCCATCCCACTTGTTTGAGGATGAGGTCCGGGACATTGCCAAGGGAGTTCTAACCCAAACCATGGGGCCATTGAAACAGACTGTGGCCCAACTATCTAAAAGACTAAATCATAGCCTGCTCTGCTACCCTCAGGCCTCTCTTGGGGTAAGTCTATCGCGGAGCCCTCCGCGCCTTGATTCCCCCAGCCTCATTCACCCTTCCATCTCCCCCACTGTTCTCTACTCCTGGTTTGGGCCCTGCGGCATTCCTAGTCTTGGGTCTCCAGACACCTGGGGAACCAATACTGCTTCCTGATCCTTTTCACCCAGACCAACTTAGTGCCTTCCTTGGGCTCCAAGAGCACTGCGTCTGGACCTGGCACCACCCTCACCTCTCTCTGCTTCCCAGAACCTGCACCACCGGCTAACTCTCCTAACCTGCTCTCCTATCCTCAGGCCACTTGGGCCAAGTCTATCGCAGAGCCCTCCGCGCCTTGACTCCCCCAACCTCATTCACCCTTCCATCTCCCCCACTGTTCTCTACTCCTAGTTTGGGCACTGCACCATTCCTAGTTTTGGGTCCCCAGACACCAGGGGAAATAATACTGTTTCCTGATCCTTTTCACCCAGACCAACTTAGTGCCTTCCTTGGGCTCCAAGAGCACTGCGTCTGGACCTGGCACCACCCTCACCTCTCTCTGCTTCCCAGAACCTGCACCACCGGCTAACTCTCCTAACCTGCTCTCCTATCCTCAGGCCACTTGGGCCAAGTCTATCGCAGAGCCCTCCACACCTTGACTCCCCCAACCTCATTCACCCTTCCATCTCCCCCACTGTTCTCTACTCCTAGTTTGGGCACTGCACCATTCCTAGTTTTGGGTCCCCAGACACCAGGGGAAATAATACTGTTTCCTGATCCTTTTCACCCAGACCAACTTAGTGCCTTCCTTGGGCTCCAAGAGCACTGCGTCTGGACCTGGCACCACCCTCACCTCTCTCTGCTTCCCAGAACCTGCACCACCGGCTAACTCTCCTAACCTGCTCTCCTATCCTCAGGCCACTTGGGCCAAGTCTATCGCAGAGCCCTCCACACCTTGACTCCCCCAACCTCATTCACCCTTCCATCTCCCCCACTGTTCTCTACTCCTAGTTTGGGCACTGCACCATTCCTAGTTTTGGGTCCCCAGACACCAGGGGAAATAATACTGTTTCCTGATCCTTTTCACCCAGACCAACTTAGTGCCTTCCTTGGGCTCCAAGAGCACTGCGTCTGGACCTGGCACCACCCTCACCTCTCTCTGCTTCCCAGAACCTGCACCACCGGCTAACTCTCCTAACCTGCTCTCCTATCCTCAGGCCACTTGGGCCAAGTCTATCGCAGAGCCCTCCACACCTTGACTCCCCCAACCTCATTCACCCTTCCATCTCCCCCACTGTTCTCTACTCCTAGTTTGGGCACTGCACCATTCCTAGTTTTGGGTCCCCAGACACCAGGGGAAATAATACTGTTTCCTGATCCTTTTCACCCAGACCAACTTAGTGCCTTCCTTGGGCTCCAAGAGCACTGCGTCTGGACCTGGCACCACCCTCACCTCTCTCTGCTTCCCAGAACCTGCACCACCGGCTAACTCTCCTAACCTGCTCTCCTATCCTCAGGCCACTTGGGCCAAGTCTATCGCAGAGCCCTCCACACCTTGACTCCCCCAACCTCATTCACCCTTCCATCTCCCCCACTGTTCTCTACTCCTAGTTTGGGCACTGCACCATTCCTAGTTTTGGGTCCCCAGACACCAGGGGAAATAATACTGTTTCCTGATCCTTTTCACCCAGACCAACTTAGTGCCTTCCTTGGGCTCCAAGAGCACTGCGTCTGGACCTGGCACCACCCTCACCTCTCTCTGCTTCCCAGAACCTGCACCACCGGCTAACTCTCCTAACCTGCTCTCCTATCCTCAGGCCACTTGGGCCAAGTCTATCGCAGAGCCCTCCACACCTTGACTCCCCCAACCTCATTCACCCTTCCATCTCCCCCACTGTTCTCTACTCCTAGTTTGGGCACTGCACCATTCCTAGTTTTGGGTCCCCAGACACCAGGGGAAATAATACTGTTTCCTGATCCTTTTCACCCAGACCAACTTAGTGCCTTCCTTGGGCTCCAAGAGCACTGCGTCTGGACCTGGCACCACCCTCACCTCTCTCTGCTTCCCAGAACCTGCACCACCGGCTAACTCTCCTAACCTGCTCTCCTATCCTCAGGCCACTTGGGCCAAGTCTATCGCAGAGCCCTCCACACCTTGACTCCCCCAACCTCATTCACCCTTCCATCTCCCCCACTGTTCTCTACTCCTAGTTTGGGCACTGCACCATTCCTAGTTTTGGGTCCCCAGACACCAGGGGAAATAATACTGTTTCCTGATCCTTTTCACCCAGACCAACTTAGTGCCTTCCTTGGGCTCCAAGAGCACTGCGTCTGGACCTGGCACCACCCTCACCTCTCTCTGCTTCCCAGAACCTGCACCACCGGCTAACTCTCCTAACCTGCTCTCCTATCCTCAGGCCACTTGGGCCAAGTCTATCGCAGAGCCCTCCACACCTTGACTCCCCCAACCTCATTCACCCTTCCATCTCCCCCACTGTTCTCTACTCCTAGTTTGGGCACTGCACCATTCCTAGTTTTGGGTCCCCAGACACCAGGGGAAATAATACTGTTTCCTGATCCTTTTCACCCAGACCAACTTAGTGCCTTCCTTGGGCTCCAAGAGCACTGCGTCTGGACCTGGCACCACCCTCACCTCTCTCTGCTTCCCAGAACCTGCACCACCGGCTAACTCTCCTAACCTGCTCTCCTATCCTCAGGCCACTTGGGCCAAGTCTATCGCAGAGCCCTCCACACCTTGACTCCCCCAACCTCATTCACCCTTCCATCTCCCCCACTGTTCTCTACTCCTAGTTTGGGCACTGCACCATTCCTAGTTTTGGGTCCCCAGACACCAGGGGAAATAATACTGTTTCCTGATCCTTTTCACCCAGACCAACTTAGTGCCTTCCTTGGGCTCCAAGAGCACTGCGTCTGGACCTGGCACCACCCTCACCTCTCTCTGCTTCCCAGAACCTGCACCACCGGCTAACTCTCCTAACCTGCTCTCCTATCCTCAGGCCACTTGGGCCAAGTCTATCGCAGAGCCCTCCACACCTTGACTCCCCCAACCTCATTCACCCTTCCATCTCCCCCACTGTTCTCTACTCCTAGTTTGGGCACTGCACCATTCCTAGTTTTGGGTCCCCAGACACCAGGGGAAATAATACTGTTTCCTGATCCTTTTCACCCAGACCAACTTAGTGCCTTCCTTGGGCTCCAAGAGCACTGCGTCTGGACCTGGCACCACCCTCACCTCTCTCTGCTTCCCAGAACCTGCACCACCGGCTAACTCTCCTAACCTGCTCTCCTATCCTCAGGCCACTTGGGCCAAGTCTATCGCAGAGCCCTCCACACCTTGACTCCCCCAACCTCATTCACCCTTCCATCTCCCCCACTGTTCTCTACTCCTAGTTTGGGCACTGCACCATTCCTAGTTTTGGGTCCCCAGACACCAGGGGAAATAATACTG
The DNA here is from genome assembly GCF_000622305.1 of Nannospalax galili. Lineage (NCBI taxonomy): Eukaryota > Metazoa > Chordata > Mammalia > Rodentia > Spalacidae > Nannospalax > Nannospalax galili. The sequence goes on from NW_008329033.1 coordinate 224,637, forward strand.
TTTCCTGATCCTTTTCACCCAGACCAACTTAGTGCCTTCCTTGGGCTCCAAGAGCACTGCGTCTGGACCTGGCACCACCCTCACCTCTCTCTGCTTCCCAGAACCTGCACCACCGGCTAACTCTCCTAACCTGCTCTCCTATCCTCAGGCCACTTGGGCCAAGTCTATCGCAGAGCCCTCCACACCTTGACTCCCCCAACCTCATTCACCCTTCCATCTCCCCCACTGTTCTCTACTCCTAGTTTGGGCACTGCACCATTCCTAGTTTTGGGTCCCCAGACACCAGGGGAAATAATACTGTTTCCTGATCCTTTTCACCCAGACCAACTTAGTGCCTTCCTTGGGCTCCAAGAGCACTGCGTCTGGACCTGGCACCACCCTCACCTCTCTCTGCTTCCCAGAACCTGCACCACCGGCTAACTCTCCTAACCTGCTCTCCTATCCTCAGGCCACTTGGGCCAAGTCTATCGCAGAGCCCTCCACACCTTGACTCCCCCAACCTCATTCACCCTTCCATCTCCCCCACTGTTCTCTACTCCTAGTTTGGGCACTGCACCATTCCTAGTTTTGGGTCCCCAGACACCAGGGGAAATAATACTGTTTCCTGATCCTTTTCACCCAGACCAACTTAGTGCCTTCCTTGGGCTCCAAGAGCACTGCGTCTGGACCTGGCACCACCCTCACCTCTCTCTGCTTCCCAGAACCTGCACCACCGGCTAACTCTCCTAACCTGCTCTCCTATCCTCAGGCCACTTGGGCCAAGTCTATCGCAGAGCCCTCCACACCTTGACTCCCCCAACCTCATTCACCCTTCCATCTCCCCCACTGTTCTCTACTCCTAGTTTGGGCACTGCACCATTCCTAGTTTTGGGTCCCCAGACACCAGGGGAAATAATACTGTTTCCTGATCCTTTTCACCCAGACCAACTTAGTGCCTTCCTTGGGCTCCAAGAGCACTGCGTCTGGACCTGGCACCACCCTCACCTCTCTCTGCTTCCCAGAACCTGCACCACCGGCTAACTCTCCTAACCTGCTCTCCTATCCTCAGGCCACTTGGGCCAAGTCTATCGCAGAGCCCTCCACACCTTGACTCCCCCAACCTCATTCACCCTTCCATCTCCCCCACTGTTCTCTACTCCTAGTTTGGGCACTGCACCATTCCTAGTTTTGGGTCCCCAGACACCAGGGGAAATAATACTGTTTCCTGATCCTTTTCACCCAGACCAACTTAGTGCCTTCCTTGGGCTCCAAGAGCACTGCGTCTGGACCTGGCACCACCCTCACCTCTCTCTGCTTCCCAGAACCTGCACCACCGGCTAACTCTCCTAACCTGCTCTCCTATCCTCAGGCCACTTGGGCCAAGTCTATCGCAGAGCCCTCCACACCTTGACTCCCCCAACCTCATTCACCCTTCCATCTCCCCCACTGTTCTCTACTCCTAGTTTGGGCACTGCACCATTCCTAGTTTTGGGTCCCCAGACACCAGGGGAAATAATACTGTTTCCTGATCCTTTTCACCCAGACCAACTTAGTGCCTTCCTTGGGCTCCAAGAGCACTGCGTCTGGACCTGGCACCACCCTCACCTCTCTCTGCTTCCCAGAACCTGCACCACCGGCTAACTCTCCTAACCTGCTCTCCTATCCTCAGGCCACTTGGGCCAAGTCTATCGCAGAGCCCTCCACACCTTGACTCCCCCAACCTCATTCACCCTTCCATCTCCCCCACTGTTCTCTACTCCTAGTTTGGGCACTGCACCATTCCTAGTTTTGGGTCCCCAGACACCAGGGGAAATAATACTGTTTCCTGATCCTTTTCACCCAGACCAACTTAGTGCCTTCCTTGGGCTCCAAGAGCACTGCGTCTGGACCTGGCACCACCCTCACCTCTCTCTGCTTCCCAGAACCTGCACCACCGGCTAACTCTCCTAACCTGCTCTCCTATCCTCAGGCCACTTGGGCCAAGTCTATCGCAGAGCCCTCCACACCTTGACTCCCCCAACCTCATTCACCCTTCCATCTCCCCCACTGTTCTCTACTCCTAGTTTGGGCACTGCACCATTCCTAGTTTTGGGTCCCCAGACACCAGGGGAAATAATACTGTTTCCTGATCCTTTTCACCCAGACCAACTTAGTGCCTTCCTTGGGCTCCAAGAGCACTGCGTCTGGACCTGGCACCACCCTCACCTCTCTCTGCTTCCCAGAACCTGCACCACCGGCTAACTCTCCTAACCTGCTCTCCTATCCTCAGGCCACTTGGGCCAAGTCTATCGCAGAGCCCTCCACACCTTGACTCCCCCAACCTCATTCACCCTTCCATCTCCCCCACTGTTCTCTACTCCTAGTTTGGGCACTGCACCATTCCTAGTTTTGGGTCCCCAGACACCAGGGGAAATAATACTGTTTCCTGATCCTTTTCACCCAGACCAACTTAGTGCCTTCCTTGGGCTCCAAGAGCACTGCGTCTGGACCTGGCACCACCCTCACCTCTCTCTGCTTCCCAGAACCTGCACCACCGGCTAACTCTCCTAACCTGCTCTCCTATCCTCAGGCCACTTGGGCCAAGTCTATCGCAGAGCCCTCCACACCTTGACTCCCCCAACCTCATTCACCCTTCCATCTCCCCCACTGTTCTCTACTCCTAGTTTGGGCACTGCACCATTCCTAGTTTTGGGTCCCCAGACACCAGGGGAAATAATACTGTTTCCTGATCCTTTTCACCCAGACCAACTTAGTGCCTTCCTTGGGCTCCAAGAGCACTGCGTCTGGACCTGGCACCACCCTCACCTCTCTCTGCTTCCCAGAACCTGCACCACCGGCTAACTCTCCTAACCTGCTCTCCTATCCTCAGGCCACTTGGGCCAAGTCTATCGCAGAGCCCTCCACACCTTGACTCCCCCAACCTCATTCACCCTTCCATCTCCCCCACTGTTCTCTACTCCTAGTTTGGGCACTGCACCATTCCTAGTTTTGGGTCCCCAGACACCAGGGGAAATAATACTGTTTCCTGATCCTTTTCACCCAGACCAACTTAGTGCCTTCCTTGGGCTCCAAGAGCACTGCGTCTGGACCTGGCACCACCCTCACCTCTCTCTGCTTCCCAGAACCTGCACCACCGGCTAACTCTCCTAACCTGCTCTCCTATCCTCAGGCCACTTGGGCCAAGTCTATCGCAGAGCCCTCCACACCTTGACTCCCCCAACCTCATTCACCCTTCCATCTCCCCCACTGTTCTCTACTCCTAGTTTGGGCACTGCACCATTCCTAGTTTTGGGTCCCCAGACACCAGGGGAAATAATACTGTTTCCTGATCCTTTTCACCCAGACCAACTTAGTGCCTTCCTTGGGCTCCAAGAGCACTGCGTCTGGACCTGGCACCACCCTCACCTCTCTCTGCTTCCCAGAACCTGCACCACCGGCTAACTCTCCTAACCTGCTCTCCTAAATCATGTATCAGCTGGATGGGAAAACTGTAAAGGAAGCTGATAAGTTGGCCTTGGGGTAAGAACTTCCCTTAACCACTCCCCACTCAGTTGAAGCCCTCCTAAGGAGAACTCCAGAGAGATGAATGTCAAATGCCCCAATGACTCATTACCAGACACTCTTCCTAGATCAACCCTGTACAAGGTTTTACAGGACCTCGACCCTCAACCCAGCAAGCCTGCTTCCAGATGAGGATGCAGAGGAACCCCTGCATGACTGCACCGAGAATGACCTGATCCCATCTACTGGACCAGATTTGAATGATGTCCCACTGCCAGAGGCAGATGAGGTACTGTACTTAGATGGAAACACCTTCATCCAAATTGACATCAGGTATGCTGGGGCCACAGTTCAATGGGAAAAGGACAAAGCCATCACCATGTATACCTACAACTGGTATGCTTTTGCCATTGCTCATATGCATGGGGCACTGCATCAGGGGAGAGGGTTCCTTCCAAAAAAGGCTCCCCTGAGACACAAGGTAAAAGGATCTGGCTGCTTGGGAGGCCCCTCCAGGACCTAGTCACATTGCCAGAACCAAGCCTGCCTCACAAGCCTGCCTACACACCAAAGGAAAGAAACGTGGACAACATTCCATGGCTAGACTACCTTGCCAAAGCCTGCCTATGCCCAGGTAAGCTTAAAAAAGAAAAAAGTGCTGGAGGGAATACATGCCCATGGCACCACCCCCAGGGAACAATGGGAACTGGACTTTACTGAGATTAAACAACTGTCTTCAGGTACAAGTATATTTTGGTTTTCATAGACACATTTTCTGGATGAATGAAAGAAAGATTATCCCACTCGGACTGAGACAGCCTCCATAGTGACAAAGAAACTGCTCCAAGAACTAGTTCCTAGGTTTGGGCTGCCCCTCACCTCAGGGTCCGACAAAATCCTGGCCTTCACGGCCAAAATCTCTCAAAAATTTGACAAAGGCATTAAATATTAATTGGAAGTTACACTGTGCCTATAGACTACAGAGTTCAGGACAGGTAGAAAAAATAAACAGGACCTTAAAGGAAACCTAACCAAATTGGTTATAATAACAGGTCAAAGTTGGGCCAACCTCCCTCCCTTTGACCTACTTAGAGCTAGGTGCATGCCGTACTGAGGACTCACCCCTTATGAGATCATGTCGGAAGGCTGCCAACTATCCTTCCCTAGTTGAGAGATACACGTAAAATAGAGATGACTAATCACTCCCTTCTCAAATCATTACAGGCCCTGCAACAGACCCAGAAGACCACCCACCAGACAGTCCAAGGGGCTGGTCTTCAATCTGACTCAGAACTGGCTCACAAGTTCCTGGCGACTTGGTATGGGTCAGGAGAGTTTCAGTTCAGACTCTGGAACCAACTTGGAAAGGCCCCTATCCTGTGATCCTTACTCTGCCTACAGCAGTAAAAGTGGCTGGGATCTCCTCATGGACTTATCACACCCAGTTAAAGGTGGCTATGGAAGAAGATGGAAATTGGACTGTTATTCAGACATCTGACCCTTTAAAGATAAGACTAACATGAATTCCCTGATTGTTATGACTATAGTTTCTCTTCCTCCCCAAGGGGATTGCTTATAGTACCCATCGCTCCCAAGTCTGGGAATGGCAACTCAGGAAGGCCAGAGATGGGAAAGTCCTTACAACTGTGACCACAGACGGTCAACCCACCTTCCAAACAGACCTCTGTACCCTTATGACTTTAAGCCTATGGAACTGCTATGGCAGACATGGAGGGTATCAGGCAGTAGACTGTGGCAACCTACCATTTGAAAAAGAAACTCAAACACTCCAATTTTATGCCTGTCTTGCAAATGGCAAGTCTTCCTGCCAGGGGGATGACCAGTTCCACTGTACAGCCAGAGGTTGGGAAACAAAATTCTCATGGGGGCATACAGACCCCTACATCCGCATAGATAGAAAACACCCAGGTTTGTTCTCCAGGTGGTTGTAATCCCCTATCAAGATCATAGCCTGGAATACTGCCAAGTCACCATTATTGGGTTACAGGAAGAACTTGGGAAATAAGGACTTATGCCACAGGGAGGGATCCTGGAGATGAGTTTACCATACAGAAAAGGCAACCTCCCTGGAACCCTCAACCCATTGGCCCATACCAAAACCTTTATCTACAAGTACTCCTGAAACCTATAGTCCAACATCTCCCCACAACCTTGGTGACACCCGACACACTAGGAAGAATGGCTCCAGCCACCACAGCCAAAGTCCTGAAGCAGCGCCCCCCCTCCATGTTAAGTATACTAGTGAAAGTCCGTCAACATTTAAATCATACAGACCCAGCCCTGGGTCAGGACTGTTGGCTGTGCTTAGATCCCAAATCCCCTTAATATATAGGAGTTAGTCTAAATCAGACTCTCACTCCTACCAAGGACTGGAACCACCTTAGGGGACTTAAAAGGGCAAGGGACCTGCATCATGTCATCTAACAATGACAGTGAGAGATCTCCCTATAAGTGAGCTTGCAGCAGTAGTTTATGCACAAGCCCCAGTATGGAACAGGCCTAAATGTATATCCTCTAACCACTTTGAGGGTCTAAAAGGAGGGGGCCTCTGCATACTGGTCCACATTGTCCCTCAGGTATAAAGTCAGGTAGACTCTAACAAAAATGCTGTTACAAAATCGCAGAGGCTTAGATCTCATCTTTATAAAGCAAGGAGGCCTTTATATAGCTTTAGAAAAAACTTGATGCTTCTATGCAAATCAGTCTAAAATTATCAGGGAAAACTTAACACTAGTCTGACAACTAATTATCAGTCTTATTTTCCTGCTCTCCATGGCTCACTACCCAGCTTGCAGCCTTTGCTGGGCTCCAGTACTCCTACTCCTGGCTATGACAGTCAGACCTTGTCTGATCAATTACCTAGCTGTATTAGATGAGCAAATGCAGTAAAAATCATGGTTCTAGAAAAACAATATAATCCCCTAGATGAGTCTAGGATTTGACTCACGCCCATAGAACCAGTGGGGAATGTGATAAGACACCTTGTTGACCATACCTAAGCGATGTTAAAGTTTAGGCTGACTCTAGTGTCTGAAATTATCAGGCAGTTGCCCTAGGGTATGGAAACACAGGTCAGCAGGACCCAGTTGTCTTGAGAACAGGTCAGTGTGTCCCAGAGTGCACCTGCTAACTGCAGGTTTATGGCTTCTATAGGTTATACTTGGCCTGCTTCTGCAAAACAGTAATTGTTGCTTAACAGAATAGAAATTGTTAAGGGGGCTCTCCACCCGTAAGCTTGGGAATTTAAACTTTTCACCCCTGGTTATGGTTTCTCTGTATAAAAGCTTACCCTAGAGAAGGCTCAGGGCTACACACTGGGATTCTGACACCCTGGTGTAGCCCTAGTCAGCAAGACTTTCTTTGGCAAATCTTTGTCTGAGTAGTCTCTGGTGAAGCACCTTGCAACAGAATACAATTTTTTAATTAAAAAAAGGACTTTATCTCAGTTGTCTTGGCATAGTCATATGACTAGAAACAGTAACAACCACAATCTTAGTATAGTACTGTTTTCTCCTTCATTGTATATGTGGCTGACAAAGTCATGTGGCACAAGTTTGTTAGGAACTGTTTGCATTGTATTCTAAGGAGATAAAAGCCCATGGCACCAAACAATTATGCCTTGTGTATAATGTAGGCATATCCTTTGTACAATAGCCCTTCAGAGTGTGCATACCAATTTTCCGCTATCATGTCTGCAACTCGAGAGGGGTTGTGCCAGCTATTAAGTAGTGCTAGGGAATGATTACCATTACCCCAGGGAAGCTGTTCTGCCAGTCTTACTGCTTTAGGTAAGGCAAACCTGAACTGTGTACTCTATACTATTTGTCAGTGTTGCACCAAGGGAATTAAGTCTCCAGCAGCTGACAACATTAACAGTGTTCTAAGAACACCCTTTACTGACACTTCCCTTTCCTCTCATTCCCAGTCTATCATTCGTATACCAACATGTCCCAAATAAGCCACCTGTCCTGGAGTCCTTGTCCTGCGTTATATTTCCAAGAGAAATTAAAACATAAGACACCATTATTACAGCAAGGTTAGCTGGGTACTCAAAATGTTTATTTGGTGTGAAAACATACAAATTTATCAATTGTGTCATTACTGAACTTACAAAAAGAAGGCACTTTTCCAGATAAAAAGCAACACTGTCTAATTGGAAACAGATAATTCTTATATTGGGTACTATGTCAAGTCTTTATTTAAAGTGCGCATTACTACATTTAGGAAATTCTTGATTATCAAAGAACTTTGTATATGTACTATCTTAATTATACCAATACAGAGGGGAAGAGGATAGGAAATAGATCAGGAATGAATTCTCCAGGACGAAAAGAGGAAATATATGGAATTTATGGATTAAAAAAAAGAAGTCTGCAAAACTTTACAAGTGAAATGAAACAGTGTAATAACAAGCATCATAAAATGATGTTCTAGTGACCATAGATATATGGCACATAGTCAATACACATGGATACCACATAATGAATGCACTTCAAGTTGAAGTTTGTTTACCTGTAACAATATGGTACACATACATAAATACATACATGCAAGATCCCTGGAATGCAAACTGTAGTACCTAGGAAGAAAAAACATGATGAAGCATAGTCAAAAGAGAGTAAGATGGAGATGAAGCCATCAGAATTAAGGGAACTCAGCACACTTCGGTTCTGTAGAAGCTGACTTGGAAAGGCCTGCCTATTCATCAGTTTGTTGGAGGTTGGATGTATTCTAGGAAGTAAATGACCCACTTGTGAATTTAAAGTCTACCTGATGGCTACTAACCAACAGTGCCTTGTTTCTTCTTATTCTCTTGGCTCTCAAAAGCTCAGATCATTCAATACTTTTTTTAAAAAACATTTTTATTGAGAAATGTTTCCCCTGGAAATTTAGCGAGACCCTCTTCTAATGAAAAGAATTGTTAATAATCAACCTTTAGCTGATTCCTCTTAATAATGGATTAATTTTTAATGCCAAAGGCTCCTGTCATTAAATTGAACTGAATTTGCTTTATACAATTTCATTGTGAAATACACGGTCAAGAATATTTGAGTGCTATATTCTAGAAACAGTATAAAACCAAATTTTCAGTTTTACAAAGCCTTATGCATGTCAAAACTTCTTTAATGTTACTGTACATATTTGCTTTGCTGAGTTAAAACTTTCATTGCATACTAAAAGTTTTAATACAAAATTTAGTAAGTTTCTCTTATTGGTTACCTTTTTTAATATTAAATTCAGTGGTAAATCAATTGAGACATGAGAAAAAATAAATGGAGAAATTTCTATACTGACAAGTAGTTGATAAATCAAGCTTAGTGACAGTTTAGGTCTCCTTCCAATTCTCTTACATTTCATCTTATAATTGATCTTTTGGGCTTTCCATGACTATTTCAAATGAGCAAAATTAATAAAAAAAATTAAGTGATACACTTAGTCTCACAAAGTATGAAAGATTCTGGCACAAAAGCTACATAGCCATACTATGCTTTGGAGTTTGTTACTACTTCATTTTTGAGAAATGTTCACCCCAGAAAGACTCCTTTCTTAGAAGAAAACTATGCAGTGAGCTCTCGAGTTACATCTGAGTGAAAAGAAATGCCCTACTTTCCCTTCACACATTGGCAGAAAATGCCAACACTGACTTTTGAGATTGGAGGTGTTCTCAGAAGCAAGTTGGGAGCTCTCTTGTAGCTTTAAATGACTACTTCTTGTCACCCAAGAAGACTCAGGCTGGACAGCAACTGGGCGTACCTCTAAGTATACTTTTCAAAGTTATTTTTTTCTGGAACTCAATATTTACATCTATTTCTTATATGAGAAAAAGTAAAACAATCTTCTTTGATCCATGGGGTAAAGTTTATGTAAAATAAATTAAAGTGCAGAAGATTAACAACCGGTCACAGAAATTAGCATCATTACATAATCGGGGCATATAAATACTGTACTTATCTTGGCAATGCTGGGACTACCTCTTCACCTCTCAGGAACACACACACTAACACACACGGATTATTACACATGGACACTGGCACTTCCATTTACACCTTCACCTTCCAGGCCCTCCGCAGACTGGGAGGAAGAGGGCCTGGAGCTTCTAGGGCGAGGCTGACTGTTGAGTCCCACATGTGTTCCTAGACCATGGTCCGTCTGAGCAGCTGTATCATCGGATTCCCAGCGCTCCAACTCTTCCCGCACTAGGCGCTCCATCTGTTCCCTGTGGACCTCGGTGTTACGACCCAGTCTCTCATCCTATCAAGGGAATTGGAGAAAAAGTAAAGAAAAAAGGGACTTGCCTGCTTCGTGTTGCATATTCACCTATATGAAAACTGAGTTGGGAGATCTGGGGTTAAATAAACTGTAGTTAGGTAGGACTGTAGATAGAGACAGCAAATAACGGCATCCTGAGAGTCACTGGAAAAATGTTCACTGAATTGGATCCTGCACTGGTAGCAGGCTCAGAGTGTGGGGTATTAACAGACATGGCCCCAGACTCCGATTCAGTCTGAAGTGATAGAGGAAGACAAGCATCAAAGGGTAACAGATACAAACTGTGACTGCTTCTATGTTTTACAGAACCACAAAGAATGCTTCTGCTTCAGGGGAAAAGTCTGAAGATGGGAATGAGTGGCAACAACATTGAGATTGCATGAGTATTAACTTTAAACAATCTTATTCTTCAACACTTTAAATGGAAAAGTGTCACAGACGTATATTTTTACCAATAAATATTTGTTCACCAGTCAAGAGTTTATAAGCTCCTGACTTCTTACCTCAGCCACTCCATCCAGCAGTCTCCCAAGCACCTCTCGTCTCTTTAGCTTGGCTCGCTCCATAATTTCAAGCTTCACAATCACAGCATCAATCTTGGACACAATACTGCCAATGGAGTGCTCCATGCGGTCAACTCGTCTCACCAGTCTGCAGGGAATGACAGCAGGGGCAGCCAAAGTCACCTGGCCATTGTCTTTTCAGCCCACTCGCTCTCCCAAGGGAAACACCAAGACGATTCTTAAGCAATGTGATAATCTGAAACACTTCCTATGTGGATTCAAGACACAGAGTAAATTTTCATAGGCTGCTGGTGGGAGTGATGGCTAGCCCAACCTTCCTGCCTACGGTAAACACCAGATCTGCAGTTTTAAGAAAGTATGTCCATCCCTTGATGAACACATGCCATTTTTAGAAAAAAATCTTATGGAAAGTTTCATGTGCATAATTTTTTAAGTTACAAATATAGTCACATGAGTATTGTTTTTTTAAGAGTGTATCGTTGAACAGTGGTTATGCTACACAGCTTGTAGGAGTTATTTAAATAAATTACAGTTCATCTATACCGTGGAATTCTAAGGTGACACCAGAAATTGTACTGTCAGGATGTTTCATGAAATAAAATTATGCGTAAATAAACCTTAGAAAATAGTGTGATCTTTTATCATCCCATTACTTTGAATAAAAATAGGTAAACGTCTTAACATATGTCTAATGGTGACAATTCTCTTCCTCCTCACTCCCTCTTCTCCTTATAGTACTAGAGACTGAACTAGGAACCTTGCACATACTAGGCAAGTATTCTACCACTGACTACATGCTCTGGAGACAACTTCTCAAATGTTAGTATAAGAGCTCTGTAGACTGTCTTCTCAGTGAAACAAGTGTAACCGCTTAAAATTAATTTTTTAAAACAATCTTTTTCTTTTTGACAGGGTCTCTCTGTAGCATCAGCTGGATTGGAACTGGCTATGTGGACCAGACTGGCCTAGATCTGAGAGAGATCTGCCTGCCTCTGTGCTGGGATTAAAGGCATGTGCCATTGCATCTGGCTTAAAAACTCAATCTTTTTAATCTTTTTAAGGATCTAGCAATTTTCTTAAGGGCATATAGAAAATGAAAATTGGTTCAGCAAACAAATCAACTAAATTTCAGAAAGAAAAGTGAAAGCTTATGGCATTTAAGAATGTTTAAAGAATATTTCTTCAAATAATATTTCTTCTCATATTTGATGAAAAGCATTGCAAATTCAAGCCATTCATAAAACTGCAAATAGGGCAGAGTCAGAGATGTTCATGCAGGCATACACAGTCAAGACACAGAAAGACAGGCACAAAGAAAAAACTAAAGGCACCAAGAGAAAATGGATTTATCGTGTACAAAGGACCTCATTATGCTATCTTCTAATGAAAAGTAACAGAGGAAATGACGATGAAACAGGTAAACAAAACTGGAGAGAACTCCTTGTTGGCCGACCTGCTTCACAAGCAGTACTGAAGGGAAAAATATGAGTGAAACCAGAATTCCAGTAATCAGAATCCTAATGAAAAAACAGAGAACGTGGATAAAGGTCATAATGTGAGTGTGAAAAACACTATAAATGCTATTTATTCCTTTCTTCATTGGTTTAGGAAAGAACTGTGTAAGACTTGTAAATAATAGGATTGTTGGCCCTGTAACATACAGAAACAAAATATATTTGACAATTCCTTGACAAAGGAGATGGGTTAAGTGCAAGATTGTACTGGGGGAAGGAAATGATATGAGATGGTAGTCTGACATCAAAGGACAAATGAGGTAGGAAATTAGAAAGGTGATATACCAGTGCTATAAGTATATTTTAATATTTTTTCTCTCAGCTTTGTTCAGACATAAGATACAGTGGTAATGGCAGCAGTATAAAGATGGATTTGTGCTGAATACGATAGAAAAATAATATGCATACATACATTTATATGAACAGAAACACAAAAAGAGGATGAAAAAGATATACAGGAAGAATATTTCTGCATCTCACAGAATTAAGTTCATATGACTCTGAAGCGGTTTCTCATAAGTATTTATGTGAAGTCCTAGACAACCACTAAGAAAATAACAAAAAACACAGTGTCAAGATATCATTAAAAGCATCAAAATGTTAACAGTAGGAAATAACTGTTTAATGTAAAAAAAGCAGTGAAGGAGTAGGAGAAAAGAAGAAAAAGACAAAACGGAAAAGCAGATAAATCCAACTATATCAATAATAAACTGCAGATTGGTTTTTTTTGTTGTTGTTGTTGTTGTTGGTTTTTGTCTTTTTTTTGAAGCAGGGTCTCCCTGTTGCTCCAGCTGTCCTGGAACTCACTATGTAGACCAGGCTGGCCTTGAACTTAACAGAGATCCGCCTGCCTCTGCCTCCCAAGTGCTGTGACTACAGGCATGTGCCACCACGCCTGGTTAGTATTAATCTAATCAAAAGGCTGAAATTACCAAAGAAAATAAAAAGGTCCAATTATGGGTTGGAGATATAGCTCAGCACTTAAGAGCACTGGCTGCTCTTCAGAGGACCTGGGTTCGGTTCCCAGCTCCCACATGGCAACTAACAACCATTGTAACTCCAGTTTCAGGAGATCCAATGCCCTCTTCTGGCCTCCATGAGCACTGCAGGACATGGATGCACTTACATGCAAGCAGTATACTTATACACACAAAAATTTTTAAAAAAGATCCAATTATATGATGTCTACATTACATATTTTAAAAGAATTCTAAAATGGCAATTTTTGGTTTATGGGGGGAGCCATGAAGTGTGTATGAAGGTCTAAGGATAATCTGGGTGTTGGTTCTCTCCTTTTACCACGTGGGTCTTGGGAATCAACTAAGGCCATCAAGCTTGGTAGCAAGCACCTCAACCTACTGAACCATTTCTCCCACTCCTACATGATGCTTATTTTATAACCAAAGATACAGGAATGCTGAAAATAAAGTACAGCAAAGGATTTATTGCTATCATGAAAACAGCAACCAAAAGGAAGTAGGAGTGGCTGTAGTTACATTAGACAAAAAAAAAAAAAAAAAAGAGTTTTAAAAGAAACATCTTGCGTGAGATAAAGACATCATATAATGAAATCTGGGCTAATTTATTAGAAGGTATACTAGTTATAAATATGTATATACCTAACAACAAGTTCCAAAATATATGAGAGCCTTCCAGAATAAAAGGATAAATGATAATTTAATAATAATAGAGACATTATAATTTAATAATAATAGAGACAAATAGGCAGAAGATCAACAGGGAAAGAAGACATTTGAATAACTAACAAACTTCAACAGAGCACTCCATTCAAAAACAGCAGAATATACATTCTAATCATGTAAACACAGAATCCTTAAAGACAGACCATGTGTTAGGCCATAAGATGTGTAAATCAGGGGCTGGAGAGATGGCTCAGCTATTAAGAGCACGGTTCCCAACAACTACATGGTGGCTAACAACTGTCCATAACTCCAGTTCTAAAGGATCTCTCGTGCCTTCTTCTAGCCTCCAGGGGCACTGCATATATGTGGTGCACTTATATAGATGCAAGCAAAACACTCAACATAAAAAAAGACATGTACACTTTGACAAGCACATGTAAAATGAGACAGAAACACTAAAATTTATTAAGACAATTTGGTTAGAAGGAACATGGAGGACATTAATGTTTCCCTTTGCTTTTTTGAATTGCATATAATGAAGATCTTTTACAAAAATTAAAAAATAATCTTTAAAACTTAATTAAAAGACTTGACATTAATCATGCACAGGAATGAACTTCTAACACCAGAGTAACTGCTTCATCTCATTTTGGCTCTAGCCAACCTGAACCTGGCCAAAACCTCTATACTTACACTTGGAACTCTTCATAAGAAACCCCACTGGAGATGCTTCCCCTCCTCCTGGAGCTATGCCCACTGTCATCGTCATCATCCTCCTCAGAATCATCCAGGCTTCTGGGGAAACTTCTGCTGCTCAAGGGACGTGGTAAAGAGCTATGTTCCAAGTCCAGGTCCTCCTGAAGAACACAGAATCTTCTAGTGAGGAACAGACATACCAAGACCTCACAACAATTTTTATCAAGGTCTTGGGAAAGTAGGAAATGAGTGTGCACCAGACCAGGATTCTGCACTTTCTGATTTCTTGGATTGAAAACAGATTTGAAACAGGAATAAGTGTGTGTGTGGGGGGGGGTGGATAAGCACACTACTAATGTGTAAGTTGTGGGGAGGGAGAGAGGGAGAGATGGAAGGAGGGAGGGAGGGAGAGCGAGAGCTAGAGAGAGAGAAGTGAATACATGGGAGACACTCAATGCACCCATCTTCTAAACTACGTACCCTCTCTTTCTCCAAGTCGTCTCTCATCTGCTGATGCTCATGTTCATTAAGTTCCTGGTCTCCATCCTGGTCATACTTTGTAAATATGGCCTCAATTTCTGCATCAGTGTGGCCCTTCCTGAAATTATTGAGAGGATTCAGATAAATTTCAGTACATGTCCAACCCAAACACCGAAATATTCAAATGCAGTAAGTGAGAAATCACTGAAAGGAGGCTGGCCCTCCTTACAGCATGTTCTAGAAACATTCCTGTTCCTCCCTCCCATCCAAAAAGTATTTCTCTCCAGTGCTTGGGCCAGAAGCACCCCCCTGTTACCAAGAATTTATATTTGCAATAGTAATTCCCCAGGCTCCAGGAAGTATGTCTCTCACCCTTTCAGATCTTGTCGAAGCTCATCAAAGTTTAACTTGCCTCCACCTTGCCTCAGACTCTCTGAAATGTCATCTACAGTATTTTTTTTCAGTTTTAGTTTGACCAATGCTTTATGGTAGCCCTATTGAAAAACGAAGAAAAAAACCCACATGGTTTAGTTTTTGTTTTTTTTTTTTCTTTTTGAATTTTGTCTTTCAGATACACTTGGAACTATTAAAAATTCAGTGCTTGGTGGAAGTTGCATGAAGTTTTCCCTTACAACATGATCCACAGACAATGGTGCTTTGGCTTGAACAACAGAAAAACAGTGAGGGAGCTACTCTATCTTACCAACAAGATGGTAGGGAACAGCCTGTGTACTTTACATGTAGCTATTTATTTTTATGTAAGTTTTGGTCTTTAAACCAAATAAAGAAGCCACATCAGGAACAAAGATATTCCACCGCCCTGTCCTGCCTTTCTCTTTAACAACTATGTATTTTCTGAGAAGTTGTGGAAAATCTCAGGCTCCCAGGCCTTGCTCAAGGAGCCTTTTTCTTCAGCCTTTTACAAGTGCTAAGGAAGGATGGGGTAAAAGGAAACTGAGTAAATATTTTCTTCTAAAATCCTTTGTTTAAATGGTAACAGATAGATTTGGAACTCTCTCTCTCTCTCTCTCTCTCTCTCTCACACACACACACACACACACACACACACACACACATACACACACATATCTTCTCAGTGTGCTGTAAACTAAGAACTCTTAGGCACTGAGTAATTAAGAATCAAAAAAGATTATTTTAGAATCGAATTCAGAGCATGCAAGAATTCATGGAATTTAAGTCCGGGCTAACATCATATCAAATCAAGCCTCCTATGGGAAAAAAAAATTAAATTACTCCTGAAATAAAGCAATTTACCATTTATTGTAAACTATATCAAGGAAGCAATGTTGATTCAGAAAACTGACCAAAACAATGCTCATTTTATATAGGAAAATGAAAAAGCTCCGGAATTAGGGATTCCTACCTTTTTTATAAGATCTGAGAGTTCCATTTCGGCTTTCTGCTGGGCCAGATCAGATTTCACTTCAGAATAAGTATCATTGATGATGGCAAGAAACATATTCTGTTTGTAAATTAAGGAAGGAAACTCACATATATTTTGGAAACATGAATCCAATAATTGACACGTGCCCTTTTGTTTACCTTTTTACCCAAGGTGAATAATTATGAAGTGACTGGCTAATAGTTTCGCTATCACATTTTTTGAAACAATATTTTCTCCACTGAGTCAAGCCAAGGGAAATCTTACAAAACTGTATTATGACATGTTTTGCAAAACAAGTCAATAAAATATTAATGTATTTATGGACAAATGATAGAAGTATTATTTTTATTTTCTACTTTTAAAACTTTTATAAACTTTTATATAAAGATACTGTATATAACTCCAGAGAATTCTTCAAGTTTTCAGTCAACTTAATCAAGCAGAACTTTACACTTTTTTCCAATTTTATCCTATGATCATATTTGAAATTTATAGAACATATTTTAAAGAATTAAAATGACCTCTGAAAGTAGGCATAGAGTAGATCTGGCATAAAAATCAAGTAAAACCATGGAAAAGAAGATGACTGGAGTCTAGTAAACTTGATTCTAGTCTTGGTGAAATTGGGACCAGGAAGAGGTCAAAGGAAAGAACAAAACTAAACACCAAAACCCAAGACGAAATGCCAACGAACAGATGAACAAACAAAATCCCCAGAAATTTATACCTTGAAACTATATAGTATCTATAGCTGGGCTCACAACTGTCAAACTGGGCCTGGTGCTAACACAACTTCAATGGCAGACACCATGTATAACCTTCTAGTCTGAACCCACACAACAAAGAAATGAAATATTTGTCAAGTCACCCTAGTGGAAAAACAACCTATGTAACCTTGTTCCACAATGCCTAGATTTATTACAAAATCTACCAAGAAAAGCCTGTAAGTGGGACTCTTCCAAGAAACCTGAATTCACCCTTTGAGTGTTTATGTTCCCTCTGTCATAAACTTTCTCCCAATTCCTTATTTATCTGCCTTAGAATTCTTTCTTTGACAGAAAGGCAAGAATTTGTAAATACTAGATAGTCCTATTTGTTTTCTCTGTCTCTGAGAACTCTCCAGCCTTCATCTCCAGCCAACATGGAATTGCCAACACTATGTTTTTTGACGTGTGTGTGTGTGTGTGTGTGTGTGTGTGTTTGTGTGTGTTATGTGTGTGTACAGGTATGCTCATCTGTGTGGGCTCATGTAAAAGCCAGAGGTTGACACTTGGACATCTTTCCCGGTTGCTTCTCCACCATATGTACTCAGGCAGGGTCTCCCACTTGAACCCAGAGATCACTGATTTGCTTTGTTAGTCTAGCTAATTAGCTTGCTCGTAGGATCCTGTCTCCATCACCTGAGCTGTAGGATCACAAGCAGGCCGACACAGCCACACAACACTTATATGGGTACTGGGGATCCAAATTATAGTCCTTATGCTTGCAAAGCAATGACTTTACCCATGCAACCATCTCAGCCCCTTGTTTGACACTTATAAAATGGAAAAGTTAACAGTACCTCCCTTAACTATTGCTTGTGCATGTTAATGGGATAATCTATGCAGTGCTCAAGACAGGCCCCATTTGTGACAAGTTCTATGTGTTATATCATTTGTAGCTGCTGTCATTCACCAATCTCTAGACACTTTCCTAATGTTTCTCCTCCCTAGTGGTAATGGGTATTTCCAACACACTTCCTCAAAGCACTGTGCCTAGAAAATCAGATCAGTCTCTTGCATGCTGTTCTTCCTATATGGTAATAGATTTGTGGCTATAACCAGGTATATTTACTTATATCTGTTTTACCCAGAAGTTCATGGAATCTTCATCAGAGAAAGTTCAAGCTCTGTTTTCCTTTCCATAGTTCCCCCAGTCATCTAATGCATTACCTTACACACTAAACATTATAATATACACTACCCATCATGTATAATGTATATTTAAGAATATTTTGTTTCATATAATAGTTATTGTTATTGATGAATGCAGCCTTAAAAGTCTTATTTTAGTGGGGTACTAAAATCTCTATCAATTGTAGGAAGACTATTGTTTAAGATTTGGTATCAGAAATGTGAACAAAACACACACTATATAAAAGTTCTTAGCTATATGCTCCAATCTAAGCCCTGCTAATTTCAGACCTTCACTCTCCTAACCCAGGCAACTAACATTCTGTTTTCCCTTCTAAATGGCTACATGATGGCTACAGATATCTTAGCTGCAATGGATTAAAGTGTGGATTTAATATCCAAAGAGTAGATATAGGCTGTGTCTGATAAAGGCTTTTTAAAAAATATATTTATTATTTTTATTTTATGTGTATGAGTAGACTGCCTGCATTGTATATAAGTGCATCCATGTCATGCAATGCCCACAGAGGTCAGAAGAGGACATCAGATCCCCTGGAACTGGAGTTACAGATGGTTGTTAGCCACCATGTGGGTGCTGGGAATCAAACCTGGGTCCTCTGAAAGAGCAGTAAGTGCTCTTAAATGCTAAGCCAACTCTCCAGCCTGGCCTTTTTTGTTTGTTTTTTTTTTTTTTTTGAGACAGGGTCTCATGTGACCTAAGCTGCCCTTGAACTCCATATGTAGCTGAGGATAACTTTGAATTTCTGAATTTGTTCCTCCTGCTTCTACCTCCAGAGTGCTAGGATTATAGGCATGTGCTACTATGTAGGTTTATGGGGAAAGATGGTAGAATTCAGGGTTTTGTGTGTGCTAGTTAAGCACTCTATCAACTGAACTACATTTTTACCCCCAAGAAAGCTTTTTAAGGTCTGAGAAGAAACTGTCCTTCCTCCCCATCTTGTCTCACAAAGGTCACCTAGTTGTCAGATGGGTCTCTATACTAGGCCTTTCAGTACAGGGTCAGTAAATTAATACCAGCAGCTGCTCACAAAGGTAGTCAGACCTACATTCTGCTTCTACTCTTTGATTTTTTTTTAAAGATTTATTTTTATTTTATGTATGTTTGTCTGCATTCATGTACATTCACTGTGTGCATGCCTGATGACTGCAGAGGCCAGACAGGAACAAAACCCCTAGAACTGGAGTTGCAGACGATTGTGAGCCACCATATGGGTGCTGGGAACCAAACCTGGGTCTTATGGTAGAGCAGCCAGTGCTCTCCAGCCCCTTAGCTTATTTTCTTTAGAGACAAGTTTCTGTTCAAAGTTGCTTCCTGTCTCATCTTACCAACCTATCTATATACAGACCTATCTACATCTGGTGTGTGCAGGGACAGAAATCCCTTTTGCAGCAGTTGCATAAAAATTATTTTAGGACAGTTTTGGTGGCTCACATCTGCAGGATATGCTGAAGAGGCGGGGGCAGGAGTGTCAGGAGTTTGGGGCCAGCCTGGGCTACAACTTTAGCTGGGCATGGTAGGTCAGGCCTTTAGTGGTAGTGCAAGTTGAATTCCAGCACTTGGGAGGCAGAGGCAGGTGAAGGAGCTCTGTGAAATGGAGGCCAGTCTGGTCTACATAACGAGGCCCTGAAATGTGATCAGTTTCAAAAAGAAAAATTTACAGCAAAAAATTTTGTTATTTTCTTCAGATGGGTCTCCATGAAAGAAAAGTCTGAAGACACAGTGTTTAACATAATATGCTCCCTCCCTAAACTAAGTTAACTTCATTTTATACTTTCTCAGTGGACAAGCAGAATGTACAAATGCTAAAAAAAAAAAATCTTCCAAAAAAAAAAAAATCTTAAGGCAAAATGTTAAAAGTGTTAATTTGTCCTAAATCAAGAGAACCAAAGATTTTTAAAATGTAATTTGAAAACAATTCCTAATTATTGTTAGTTTTCTTTTAAATTTAGTATAGGGAAACTATTTGCAGGCAGTATATAGACCTGTGGATATGAATAGTTGAAACAGAGCCTTAAGCTTGACATGCAATAATTCACTCAGCTCCAACTCCTCGTGACATCCTAGTTCTAAACTGTGGTTCCTTTTTTTTCTTTCTTTCTTTTTTTTAATCAGAGAAAAGAAGAAATGGAAAGCCAGGCAGCAAATGACAATGAAGGAGGTGACACTGTGCTGAAAAGCAGTAAGCACTTTCTACTACTGAGGAAAAACCACCATTTTAGGGAACTTTATAAATTTGTAGTTGTTAAAATTATAGTGATTAGACACGTATGTGATAAATGGAAGATCATGGGAAAATAGATTAAGTATTGGAACTGTGATTCAATGAAAAATGAAATGTTTCCTAAAACAAACAAAAACAAATCTAAATTTTTTTTCTCTTTTCTGTTTTCTGAAATGGATAATCGAGCCTGAGAAAAAAGATGGTGATTTCTAGCATAGTTTAAATCACCTCACTATACACAAAAATATACATACCAAAAGAATGAAGAACATAAAGAACACAAACGTGGTAAAATAAAGCGGCCCCAAAACTCGATTCGCTTCCTCAATGTCTGTGAAGTTGATATCACCCAAAATGATGCGGAACTGAGTGAAGCTACGGAAACAAAACAAACAGCACAATGCAAAGCCGTGTGCACGTTCATGAACGCGGACTTCATATTTGGGTCACTCTGGGAAGTTTTAGATAGCTGCCAAAAAAATAAAAAACTGCTGATCTCTTTGGAAAAGTCTTGCTATTTGTATTGTCGATTGATACCTTCTAGAATAACGAAGTGCTTTCACATTAGGTATGTCATTTTGACTCGTTAATATTAAATCTGACAATGAGATGATTTAAACTGCAAAAATACACATTCTGGGTTACACCTGGCAGCTACTGTAAATCTTTACAATACTCACTCTGGGTCCGAAGTTAAAATCTCTTTAAATAACACCACCACAAAGCATGTTGAAAGATGGCCAAAACGGCGTGGCTTAAAGATCCAGTATTCTCACATTCACTCAAAGTGATGTCAGAGTGGCTAGGTGTTGTGAGGACTTAGTGAAATCACCTCCACTCCTGCCTTTTACCAATTAACTAGAAATCCTTGTGCAGGAAGCCATATTAACCTCCATTATCAAGATCTCCTTCCCTGACTCCTAACTTCTTTGTGAATGGCACAGAAATATAATTCAGAACGCTGTGTTTTCTTTTGTCCTATTTTTTGCTATATTTGGGGACACTGGAAAAAGATTGAAGATTCATGTATTGGTTTAAGTTTCTTCTACAATATTAGAAATGTTTTATTTTCCTTAGAACTTGAAGTTCAAAATACATGGTAACACTATTGAACAAGAATGAAAATACAATCAAATAACCTTTTTTATTTGGGGGGAGGGAGGAGCCCAGAAAATCGAGATGGAACCCAGGACTAAGCATTCCACCAATGAGCTGTACCTCCACCAGCAAATGGCCATTAAAGCTCCCACCTGCACAGGGTGTTCAGGAGATCCTGACCACTGGAACAGTGCTGGCTTTCAGTACTTAATTGCTGCTTCCCCAAGTACCAAAAAGCATTTCAGAATGTCTTGTCTTCTTTGGTGGGGCAATGTTTGTAAAATAGGCAATTTATTCATACTTTAAATAACTATTTTTACCATTTGGTGGGCAAATAGCATTAAGAAGAATTTTTTTATCTTTGAGAAGGCATCTTTGATTAAAAAAATCATAAAGAATATTTTTCATTTATTCCTTGACAATTTTATACATGTATACAAAAATCCCTTCTTTTTTATTTCATAGATACTTACATACATTCTTGGAAAGTACTGAAGTCATCGACCTGCGTGCCAAAGACAAGGTATGCCAACTGAGCATATGCCAGGAAGATAATGAAGAACATGATGGCGAAGCCAAAGAGGTCTTTGGCACATCGAGACATGGTTGTGGAGAGCTGATTCATGGTCCTATTAAAATTGATGAATTTGAAGAGCTGTAGAAGAAGGGCAATGTCAGTCAAGGAATGGATAATACAATGTGGGATACACATACAATGGAATATTATTCCACTGTAAGAGGGCATGAAATCTGATACACACTATGAGATGAACTTGGAGAACACTATATTCCAAGTGAAAGAAAGAGGATGCAAAGGCTCAAATACTGTAGAATCCTCTTTACTTGAGGGACTTAGAATAGTCAAATTCAGTGGGGCAAGAAATATAATGGAAAAGTGATGAGTAAGGGTACAGCATTTCATGCTGGGGTTACAAAAAAGTTTGGTAATGCATAGTGGTGCTGGCTGTACAACACTGTGGTGTATTGAATGCCTCTGAAATGTAATGTAAAATGGTTGGACTGAGAGCCAGCAGTTGAGGCAGCTGTTCCTGACCGCAAAGCATGGGGGGGGGGGATGGACACGCACATACGGGTGTTAGAAGTGGAGTCACAATTCTGGCCTGGAACAAACCAATGGTCATGTTTTAGCAACGAAAGCAATGAAAAAAGACAATAACCTGAGATGCATGTTGGAGAGAAAGCTCTAGAATTTTACTTAGTCTTTTATAAACTGTTTTTGACTACAATTTTTCTGAGTTGTTATACTCAGTACTACTTAATGAAATTCCTATTTATTTATTTACTCTATAGCTCTGGGATGAAACTCAGGGCCTCGTATATGGTAGGCAAGGTCTCTGCCACTGAGTGATACCACTAGTCTCAATTTCTATTCACTTTATGATAAAGGCTTGGTGTGTTGGTGATGGTTTCTCTTGAATAAGTAGGCAAATGAGTAACAGCATGAGAGACATAAAGGGACTAGTGGGACTGAGAACTCAAGTTTCAAGTATACTTCATCTTCATTACATATACACTGTGCATGTGGCCAGGAGCCACTGCTTGTACAGCACCATCTAAAAACCTGAGCAAGTGGCATGTGGTAACTGCCTTAGAATGACTGAAATTTCCTGTATCTCTAGAATCGAGGCTCACTGTCCAAGAGATACCCCATTCTTTCACACAGGGAATGAGTAGGAAAAAACTATTCAGAAGAGCCTGTGATACAACTCCAATTCTGGGTGGAATGTCCTCTGGCTTGCCCTTGAAAGAGGCAATCTTCTCAAAAGCACTCCCTGCTGCACATCTCTCCCTCTTTCGTACCCCAACTTCTTTCTGTGTGCCGCCTTTCCCTTACTCATCACATCGGGTGAAATTCAGACCTACTCAGAAGCTAGAGAAGCCTGGAGCCCCAGGCTCAGAGAACAGAGAAGGTCTTTTACTGCATATATTAAAACCTACAGGATCAGCTCTGGCAAGAATTCAGGTAGCAGAAGCAACAATAGCAATGGTCACAGGAGCCCCACTAGTTTACTTGATGTAAACTATGGAACAACCTTGGGTGGCCATTTAAATTTGGCCAAAAATGTAGATTCACATCTTCAATACTTTATGTAATTCATATTAATGAAAAGAAAAAATATATTAAAAATTCAAAACGTGACATAAATTACCTTAATCCAGACAAAAAATACTAAGACAGCAGCTATATTGTTGAACTGTATTTGCCAGTACGCCACATGCTCAAAGTTAGGGAAAGTATCTTGATCTTGCAGAAACTGTGGTAGCCCCTCTACATTTGATATCCGGTAAATGTTAATTACCACAGCCACAATGGATAACTGGAAGACAAAAAATTTATATTCATTGCATTGCTTTAAAATATATAATCTGTAATCGACCTTAAAATGATGACTTTCCCCACCAGTGTATGGATTAAACGGCTGACCATAACAGTCACCCAATGGCACCCATCAGTCATTGGCTCCAAAGGACAATGCTGAGAACTGCCTTAGAATGTGTAAACAACATACAGCTTGCATTCCCTTAGAACAGAAACCAAGAATGCATGGGTGTGTACACATGAGTACACAGAAGAAAATATGCTAATACAAACTCAAGTTTAAAAGAGGTCTTCTGCCCAACTGCCGATCACAGCTAAAATAAACCTCACTGCCTTCCTTTTTAGCCAGGAAGGACTTCTAGTCCTTCTATCTGTCCTGCTGCTGTTAATGTTTGCTTTGCATTCTCTTGTATACACTAAAAATATCCTTGTACTCAGCTGAGAGGGATGAAATCTGGTTGGTTGAGCAAATCCAACAATAATCCTATGTTCAACTTGCATGAGGTAATTCATTATCCAGTCAAGACATTAATACAAAGAAACCAATATCATAGCAACATATTAACGTTCCTCGGAGTTTTCTTCCAAAATAGGGAATGATAGGAGAGAATGGAGATTTTTGAGAGTATGTGTGTTGTTAAATCACTGGTCTTTCTCTGTAATTCTCATTTCTTTCTACAAAAGATCTTTCTCACCAAACCATAACTTGACTTTAGGAGGGCAGAGGTTTTCGTTGTCTTGTATATTCCCATATCCTATCTTTAATCCCCAGAGCAGTGCAGGCTAGTACACAGTAGGACATCTTTGTTGAATAAATGACATCATTTCATGTAGTAAGGCAAAGCAATCAACATTATTTGTTATTTGAATTTAGACTTCTAAATTTTTTTTTTTAACAGCAATTCTACTTGTTTTGAAAGATAACTGGCCAGGACAAGTGGCTGACTGACATATGCATGGAGAGAGACTTCAGCATATTTGATGGAGAAGCAAACTGGGAAACAATTTCAGAGTGATTTTCAGATGTTAGGTAGACTTAAATTTCAGTTGGATTAAAAAAAATGGTATTTTTCTCATGAGCTTTGATAATCCAGTGGAGTATGGGTGCTTCTGAAGGTGACCAGAAAGAATGCCCTTTCCTGCTCAGCCAACCAATGTCTCAAATGAGACATGGGGTGAGGGAGTCCTTTACTCATCCTGAGGAAAGCACAACTGTTTGATTTAAGTCTTAACAGCACTACAGATTAAAGTAAAATTAAAAGCTAGGGGAAACAAGTGTTCAAAGAGGGACTTGAAAAATGTCGTGGCTGTGGAGCCTACTGGACCTCTATACCTGCAGCTAATTTCCCAAGGGTCTTCAAGGAAGTGTATGGTGCAGTTCATAGGAGTATGGGTAGAACCATGAAAATTTATGGGTAGGTGGGTGGCTAGAAAGCATATTAATGGTTTGAAATATAAGGAAACCAATTTGAAATAAAATATGAACATGAACCACTGTATTTTAACACTCTTCTTGACAGTTAAGTTTAAAATTTTTTTGATGTATTTATTTTTATGTGTATGAGTTGTTATGCCTACATGTGTGTAAATGCACCTGTGTCATGCAGGGCCTGCAGAGGACAGAAATGGGTGTTGGATGCCCTGGAACTGGAGTTGCTATGTTAGTTGTTATGTGGGTGCTAGGATCTAAGCCTGGGTCTTCTGCAAGAACCACCAGTGCTTTTAACTACTGAGCCATCTCTCTAGCCCTGACAGTTAAATTTTTACTGTTTTTTGTAACATGTATTATATACTTACAGTGTATGTAGTAAATAAAATACAGTCAAATGCTAAAAGACAGAGTTCTATTTGAATTAATTTTTATCTTACTCTTTTAAATTCAATGCAGGTATATGTTTTTATAGATATATGTTACACCAACACATACAAATATTGTGAATATATACAATAAACTTAGGTATGCAGTTACCTTTTGCACTGATAGGTATTAAATAATCTTGAATCCTACTGACTAGTCTTGGTGATATGAAAAGCATTTGGTTAAAAAAATGCCTATAACTAGGGTTGGAGAGACGGCTCAGCAGTTAAGACCACTGGCTGCTCTTGTAAAGAAAGTAGGGTTTCCTTCCTAGCACCCACATGGTGGCTAACAATTGTCTATACCTCCAATTCCAGGGGATCTTATTTCCTCTTCTTGCCTCTATGGGCACTGCATAACATAGGTGCACTTACATACATGCAGACAAACCACTCATATACATTAAAAAAAAACTAAAAATCCCCCAAAATTTTAAATGCCTATAATTAATGACCATATAGAACTTGCTTTTTAATTTTTACCACTATTTTCAATAACTTAAATAATTAAATACATAAAAGCCAAAAGTAATTTTGCATCTTTAAAGTCCAAACATTATTTTCTAGAGTAATTTTAATATATGTGGATGGTGTTCTGCTATCACTGACTGCAGAAATACTATGAAAAATTATTTCACACTTGTTTCCTTCCCTGTTTTCTTTAGTACTGAATCTTTTTTGTAATGTTGCCCATTAGTAATACCTCAGGAATGTGTGCCTCAAGTAGTTACCTTGACTTGTGTGAACTGTGCGATGTTGTAAGAACATCATGAATGGTGAGAAGATGCAGGTCGAGTGGGTCCTGGCCTGTGTACAGTCTGTAGCAATTTTTATTTCAAGTGGAAGCATATATATTCATGAATCAATTAGGCAGGGCAGAGCAGATAAGAGAGTTAGTGTAGAGATTAAGCAAGCTTTCCTTTATGAAAACTGTTTGGAAATGTGCCTAACACATACTAGTCCCTAAAGTGTAAGCCACTATACTATTATTATTTCTGCTATTATCACTGTTCCTATGTCATATATGCCCACGTTTATTTCTCATGTCTCAAGTGTTTGTTTCCTCACACATTCTAATGGATAATATTTGACAAAGCTTTAATATAAGTGGTTGACAAAGCTAAATAATCTTTGAGCTGGAGATGAGGAAAAAGAGTAACTGTCAGGAGGAAGGATGACAGAAAAGGAATGCTCATGGGTTAATGCATCTTCCAAGATTTCAGAGTCATCCGGGTGCTGTGAGAGTGGGAAGCAAGGACACATAATAATACATGACGCAACTATGCTGAACAGAATGGTAAAACATATGACAGTTAGGCACACTGCTATACACTTAAAAAGACAAAAGTTCATCTGTTATTGAAGAAGAAAAAGCTTATACAAGTTCATTTTCTACCAAGTCCTCTGGAAGGAAGCAACGGATATAACTTCAATGGATACAACTTAAAGCCTATTCCCGCTGGACTATTTGCTAAAACTAGAATTCTAACTTGTAGGAGGTTTTCTCTTTAGCCAAAAAAATTTCAAGACGGTTTTTCTTCTCATAACTTGACATATACGTAAAAATAAATTATTTTTAAGAACAGTTGAAGAGAAGTATCATTATAAAAAAACCCCACAGTTTTATCCTGCACATCTTACGTAGTATGCCAAAACCAAATCTGAACTACTGCATTATTACGCTTATTTGGGTGGTTAAGCCCAAGCTCAATAAGAATGTCCATTTCATAATCAAGAAGGTTTCTCTTGCAAAATCAGAAAAATGAGTATGAGACAGAATTTGATAGAAAAGAAAGAAAACTTTATGTTTTCCTCAGGGGGTACCGAGAATCACAATATGGAGATCAAAGACTGCAATTAACATGCTATTAGAATACAGGAGGGGAAATATAGCAGGGAATTGGGCATCGTTCTCCAACCTACCACAACAATCACAACATCCAGACAATTCCAGAAACTCCTGAAATAATGTAGTCTGTGGATCCGAATTTCCAGTATCTCTTCCACCACATAGTAAAGGATAAAGAAACAAAAGATTATCTCACAGGCTGCCAGGAAGAAATCAAAAGTCGTGACGTAGTGAATCAGTTTTACAGGCTGAAATTGCCAAGACGGAACCACACCACCTGTTGCTGGAAATTCAACCAATAACCTGCATTGCAAAAAGAACAGTTAATACTGCTACTGCAAGTTTCCTAAAACTAGTGAGAAATCATTTCAATCATGACCACTAGCTGCATACTAGTAGGAACATAGTTTATAAAAGGACATAAACCTCCTAAGACTCCCACCCCAAAGGACCACTGCCAGTCCAATGTTCTTTTCTACTGCTCTTCTGATATTTAAACTCCTCAAAACTCTCTCTCTCTCTCTCTCTCTCTCTCTCTCTCTCTCTCTTTTTGGTCTTTTTGCTTTGAGTTGGGATTCTGTTTCTTTTAGTTAAAGGGATTTTGCACACACCCACCTTCCTCCTGACATTAAACATCCTGTCTTTCTAGGACTTCTATTGAATGCAAGCCATTGCCAGACAACAGAAAAGAGCCTAAATAAATACAAGTCATGCGCTAAAAACATTCATAATCAGGGTGAAAGTAGGATATATACTTTGTAATTATAATATAAAGATAGGGTCTGCCTCATCAATACATTCAGTAATTAACATCTAATTAGCTCTTTAGTTTGCTAGTTTTCTCCTCTTGCCAAGGCCTTGTAATTCAGATACCCAATACCCATCTACTGTCTGAAATAGTACCATACTATTTTATGGTACTATGTTTAGGTTTTATGTTCACACTCTTAGCACAGACTTTTTTACTGTCTCACTATACTGGAACTGAGGAATTCTCTTACAGTGTTGGTTTCACACTGAGAAAGTTCAATGATTCACTTGCTAGAACTGTCTTCCTATTAAACTAGAATTAGATTCTCTAGCTCTATAATTTTAGAGTTTTAGACGTCCTTGGCCATGTATTTGGCATCACAATGTCCTCTATTAGTGGACAGTGGCTTGTAAGATACACGCAGGCTCTCACAATGACCAAGTCAAAGCAGGGACTTTAGAAAATGGGAAATCCTCTTCACCATCAAC
Source organism: Nannospalax galili (assembly GCF_000622305.1). Taxonomy (NCBI): domain Eukaryota; kingdom Metazoa; phylum Chordata; class Mammalia; order Rodentia; family Spalacidae; genus Nannospalax; species Nannospalax galili. Next base: position 253,189 of record NW_008329033.1, read on the forward strand.
TTCCCTCCTTTTCTTTGTTTCAGAGTATCTCAGTGACAGCTGGAATCTCAGAAGAATATTAAAAGCAGTGGGTCTCGGTTCAGTCTTAGTGTGAACGCAAGAGGGAGCAAGTGGCCCCTGCTTGTCAAGGAATCTCTGTTCTACAAGGCTCTGCTTTGTCAACCACTTGCAGGAACTTAGGAAGAAATGGAGTAATTTCCCTGACATTCAGCCTTGGAGTCTAGGGAGGAAGTGAAAAAAAAAAAAAAAAAACCAAAACTAAAGACATCCTATAATTAAACATTTTCTAATGTTTAATTAGAAACATCCCTCCCTTGGTATCAACCTGGGTCCCTGGCACCCTCTTCTAGTCAGCTGCAAGAAGGGTGTTTTCCCCTGGCCTTTTCTATAGAAAAGGATATTTGGATAACTACCCCCAAATGGGAGGGCTATGAGTCCGCAGTACATACCTGACCACACAGAACAGGTTAATGTTCGCATTGTACACTGAAAAGTCAATGAAAGTCGCTCGGGTTCCTCGGTCCAGCCAGAAGTTTTTTCTGAGGCCAGCAATCTGAGCAGCTGTTTCCTCTCGGGTTCTCGACAAATCCAGATAATAACCAGCTCCACTGTAAGTTGCAATTATTCCCCAGTGGCTACTCCCATTCAAGTCCTTTTCACTCGTATAGATCCATCTAATTAAAAAACAAAAAAAACAACAAAAAAACCCAAGTAAAATTAGTGAAAGACTTGTCACAATGACAAAGATAGCTACTTCCTTCTAAGATAAATAAGTAATAAATGGTGTTCTTGACACAATTCTTCCTATGTGCTTTCTTGGTGAAACTTGATACAATTATTGACCTCAGTTTGGTAATGAGTACTGCAGACTCATATCCCTCCCATTTGGGGGTCCATGTGTAGTGAGTGTGGTGGCATTAAGAGGGAAATGGAAGGTATATTTATTTGGGAACAGTAGCCTAGCCTCTGGAAAAAGATCAAGACCACCTCTGTGTAGATGGTAGGGTGTGAGGGTGTGAGGGTGTGTGTGTGTGTGTGTACTGAGGTGGGGGATGCTGTGACAGAGACTGGCATGACCAGGGCAGGAAGGGGTCCCTCAGTGCTGTACTTCACATCCCCTGTACAGATTGCTTTGGTTGGATCATCTTCCCACAACACTACTCATTGCTCTGGCCCTGGGTACACCTATGCGTACACTAGTGGAGCATCTCTGGTACAAGTGAAAGACCAACCAAAAGGTCAGACGCTCCACCAGCAAGAGAAGTTTGAGGGCAGCTTCTGCACTAACTACACTGCCTGCTATAGGGGAACAGAGATGCTAATTAGAGGGTGGAGGTGTAAAAGAGGTACAGGGTAGGGTCGTGTGCTCAGTTTATACCGTGTGAAGTGTCTTCATGCAAGACAGCACCATGTACAATGACAATTTTTAAAAGTTTCTTTTCAATATTTAAGAAGCAAGCATTGTCTGAAATATAGAAAAGGAGTTATGAATTTGTATGCCAGTTCAACAATATTCTGGAGGGCAGAGGAGGAATATGTGGAAACAAAGGAAAAAAGGATGAGAAAAAAAAATTACAACAGTGAGAGAAAAAAATCTACTTACAATTTTTTTTTTTTTGCTGGGTGTGGTGGCGCACACCTTTAATCCCAGCACTTGGGAGGCAGAGGCAGGCGAATCTCTGTGAGTTCAAGGCCAGCCTGGTCTACACAGTGAGTTCCAGGACAGCTGGGGCTACAGGGAGACCCTGTTTTCTTGACTGGGAGGTGTGTTTTTCTTTTTTTTGTGTGTGTGTGTATGTGTGTGTGTATGCACGCCTACATGAGTTTATGTGCATTATGTGTGTGCAGGTGGACAAAGAGGCCAGAAGAGGGCATCAGATTCCCTGGAACTGAAATAATGAGGTTGTGATGTGGGTGCCAGGAACATAACACATGATTTCTTCAAGAAGTTAATTGCTGAGCCATATCTCTAGCCCCCAAAATTTACACTTTAAATAACTGCATTCTGAACAAAGACATAATTGTAAGAGCTACTAAGAAATTTCTGAACCAGAAACATAATAAATAATTTAGGGGACAATCTTATTGGACCAATAAAATAATACTGAAGCATCTTACTCAAAACCTCCAAAGGCTCAGATCATTTCTTTCTCTTGGGCTGTATGGTCAACAATTTGGCCTTTTCAGAATATGCATATAGAAACTAAAAGTAGGACAAAAGTTAAGAAAAAATGAGAAACAAAGGTCACCTTGACCCAGGCTTCCACATAAGCACTGAAGAGGGACTAGAGGTATCTTTTTGGTGAAGCTGTCAGAGAATGAATGAATGAATGAATGAATGAATGTCACCCTTTGGCCATGCATCATAGACACCTACGCAGTCCCATTTCGTGGCCCGAATGGAGCCCTATCCTCACTACTGACTGAATAGACATCGTAGCATTCTTTAATTTCATCTCTTAAGTCCTGAGGTATTGTACAGGATCCATTTCTGACTCTGAGTTGGCGTAGACGTGGCACTCCTAACAGCAGGTTCTCATAGAAGATGAAGCTTCGGTTGTCAGCCTCTGTTTGGTTGCTGGACTGTGCTTTCCAGTACAGGCCATCCAGAAAGGAGCCTTCTGTGAACTGAAACAAAAGAAGGTGTTTAGCCAGGTGTAGTAGGCCTGTAATTCTAACACTCTGGGGGCAGAGGCAGGTGTGACTCTGTGACTTCAAAGCCAGCCTGGTATAGATAGTGAGTGCAAGGCCAGCCAGGACTACATAATGAGACATTGTCTAAAAATCAAAGCAAAAGTTTCAAGCCCCACAGCTCTCTTGCTCCTGCCTGGAGTGTTTGCGTGACTAAAACTTTACTAACCCTTAGGATTCTCTGACCTGGGCTTCCACATTTGGCAAATCTATCTTTTGTGTGGTTGGTGAACCTGACATAAGGTCAATACTTAATAAATGGCAGCTTTGATTTTCTGTTTTAAGATTACATATTATGAGATTGGTGTGTTTCACAAATGTATGAAGACTATTAGCTCCACTTCCCCTTATCAAAACAGCACCCCACATAACCATGAACTCGGGGTGAAAAGGCAAGAGTCTCAATTCAATTACCTTTTGTACTGGATCCTTTCTGTTTTGTTTTTTAACAATCTACCTCCAAGTTTATTCATTGTTAGCTACAAAAGCTGTTGGTACCATTTCCCGAGACCAAGGTTACAAGTAAGTTTTGGGCAAAGGTTAATAAGAACACTTAAAAGTTTAGCTCAAATCTAATTCTTATACCTAGACTATTTTACTAGTAGCCCCAACCCCACCCTATGTCTTTTGGCATTTATGATGGAACAGTGTATGTGAGAAGTCTCTTGTTTTCACAAGAAGCTTCTCCTCTAGGGAGAACAGATCTAGTTACTTCTCCATGTATCACCAGGGAATCAAGAGAGGTCTGCCACACTGAGCTGGGGAAAGGTCAATATTATGCAAATAGGGGTTTTAATGTCAAGCGTTGTTACATATTAAAAGGTTGCAGTGACCCAGTGTTCTCTATGTTTAAAATTAAGAGCTCTAATCTCCGAGTTTAGTAAGAAGTCTACAACCTATTTCCCCAGGGAGACACTACTGCCTGCTTATCATCTACTATCGTTGGAACTTATGACACCTGGGGAAGAGGCTGGGTTGAATTTTACAGCAGCAGACCTCTACAGGAGCTGGGGGAGGGGGCACTTTGTCAACAAAGACACAAATCACTGAAAGCAAACTAACATATGACACTCAAACTGCCTTCTTGAGTTTCATAGAACATTTTCAAACAACATTTATTGACTCAAGAACGACTGAATAATAATTACATAAAGCTGTAGTCATGATGGAAAAAGCTCTCTTCTTTTCCTCTGTAGGCAGGTAAGCATCCTGAATCTCACCTCATTTAAGAATTAGGGCACAATATTGGTATTTACCTGATAAGATCATTATAGGGATTAAATAAAGGTGAGAAAAATTCAGTTCTATGCAAGACACTTTCAAGGTTCTCAATAAATACCAAGGGACGAAACAGTAACTTTGAATAATTTAATGTAATTCACAATATCTCACGTCTACTGAAGACACTCATGAATTCAATTTATGACACCATATGAATAATTTTCAGAGACAAGTACTTTTAGTTATTTGAAATACCTTCCAGAAGTCCTCCATTGAAGAAAGAGTTTTAAAGTTCGTTTTGTCTGTTTTAGACACTGGAGTGTCTAGGAAGAGCTGTGACAGCATCCGGGTGTAGTAGTACACGTTGGAACTCATCATGCCATAGGTCACTGAAACACAGAAAGGATCAAATGAGCTTCAAGAGGGAACCTGCACATATACATGCACAGCCAACAGCCTCCACGAAGGGACTGCTCCTGGTAGGTGGGTATTTTGGAGAGATAAATGTTCATACAGGTTATCTTTCACCCTGGCAACTTGAGTTTAATCTCTAGAACCTATATAAGAGGAGAAAACTGACTCCCAAAAGGTGTCCTCTGATTGCCACATGAATGCTGTTGACACACATGATCGCCCTTACAATACACACAGAGAAAACCAATAATTCATAATGATATGCATTCATATAGTATGTATAAAAACAATATTAAAATTTTCCAATGCTTTAGCAAGTGCTTTTTAATTTGGAATCATAATGACTACAGGGGCAATAGTCCTACAATTTATGGGAATAAAAGCTTCAGGAGGAAGGAATATGTTTCATTCCTATGTTTTGACAAGTGATAGAACTCATCTAAAATGATTAACTGATTCTGTGATAACCTTCAAGTATCAAAGATGTCTATTAAACCATTTTGATTAAACAATTGGCAAATCTGTCTCTCATGTAGCCCTCTTTACTTTCAAGCAGCATAAAGTTTAAGATTAATAAAGGAGAACTATAGGTAATAATGATCTAACCTGCTTGTGCCTGAGAGTTTACCTCAAGCAATCAATTAAGCAACAAATCAACATAATACCCACAATTTGGGTAATCTGTCAGGGAAAGTGTACTGAATAATCTCCAGTCCTCCCGTACTCTTCTATTATCTGAAGTAGGACAATAGTAGTCTTCATCTGATACCTGATTTGATCGTCCACTCCAACATTGGACTGGATCCTAGTTGAAGGTTTAGAATTAATTCTAACTCAGTGCTGTTCATAGGGCAGTTACCAGACATAAAGATTAACAAGAGGTAACCTCTCCCTCTAAAAGAGGATCTCATAGTGTCCCCCGAGATTATGCTGCCTGGTCACCTCCCATAGAGGGATGGGTGCAGGTACAATGCCCTCTATAGAGATGTTCTGAGGATCCAAAGTCAAAGGAGGGGACAAAGGTGACCCAAGACAGTAAGGATAGAAGAATCCTTAAAGTTAAATGAATGACTAAGCTAATTACTTCAATTACTGTGAAATTAGAATGTACTCTGGGTGGATTGATTAATAGAGAACACGTTGGAGCATTTTAACTGGGTAAAACCTATTGTTGGAAAGCATTTAAATACAGTACGGCCACCAATTCAAAAAGTATCTCCTTCATCTTCCTATCATGCTTCTTCCAAAATTGACTTTTGTGGTTGAAATTCTCAAACTGTGCCTGCCTTCATGGTTTAACCCAAAGGGAAGCATGATTCCATTGTTTGAGTAGAGCCCCCTGCTGGACACCAGAAAAATGTTGCCTCTAGCTTTGAAGACACTCCTCATTCAACCACAATGAACTGGGTCTCTGTCCTGTGCCAGGCCCCACTGTCTCAACTATCCACGAGTGACACTTCAACACATGCTCAGAGCAGCTACACCATGAGTACAGGAAGCGGTACTTCAATGAAGACAACCTGGGTCAGAGTTTCAGTGGGGCTCCACACTCTGGGCTTACGATAGAGCACTGGTGTCCTGGGATCTTGGACAGCTACTAACTTTCCTGAGCTTGAACTTTGAAAGTGAGCATAATATCGAGAGCTCTTTATGCAGCTCAAGCAAAGAAATGTATGTGAAGACAGTTGCACAGTATAAACTGGAGTGGAAACATGACAGCTACCTTTCTCCTCCCCGTCCCCAAAGGAAAAAGTTCATCACAAAGTGGTACTCACCCTCTAAATGTACCGTGATGAGAAAACCACTGCACGAAATACAGAAACTTAAATGAGAACTAGAAAGAGGATGATGATAAATTTACATGACACCAGGTAATGTGTGTGTGTGTGTGTGTGTGTGTGTGTGTATGTGATGAGCACAAATTCCACCTGCTATTTCTTCTTTTAAACTCTCATTTTTCACTTTTCCAAAATGAGTAAGAAAAAATACTAATGTATAATAAACACAGGTTGCCAAATAAGCAATATGTAATCAAAACAGCTAATGGATACTATTTAATTCTTGATGTTGTTGAGAGAATATAGGCTTAAATTCAAATCAAATGCAATATATCATAGAACTCCATACTGTATACATTTTGATGGCCAGAAGCAAAGAAAGAAATCCTCCAATTTAACAAGAGCAAAAGAAAAATGAAAGTTGACAGGAAAGCATTAATAAAGGGAAACATGATGGACACTTGACAAAAATATGAAATGTGAATAGGTTAAACTCTTCCTAGACAAACACGTTTTTAAAAATTGGTTAAAAAATGAAAAAGGCAACTGTAGAATTTTTATGAGAAAACTACTCATAAATAAGAATGGGGAGGGCCAGTAAGATGGCTAGGTGGCTAAAAGGGCTTGCTGCACAAGCTTGGAGACCTGAGTTCAATCCCCAGAATCCATATAAAAGTGGAAAGAGAGAACCAGCTCCACAAAGCTGTCCTCTGATCTCCACACACACACTATGGCATGCACATCCATGCATACACATCGGGCACACACAATAATAAATAAATATTTAAAAATATAGAGTAGGAAAACACATAAAGGGCAAATTTTTCTTCGGAAAAACTAAAATGTTATTACAGTCATCTGACAAAGGAGATTATAAAGTGATTATTGAATCTGATGGAAAGATATTTTATATTGATAAATGATACCATAAACAATGACTTAACTATCATGAATTCTTATGCACTGAATAATAGATTATCAAGATGTATAAAATGATACTTGCAATACAAAAATAAGCAAAATCACGTCAAAAACTGAGACAAGACTTCTGTTTTTTTTAAGCCAAAACATAAACTAAATCCCCTTAAAACAACAACAAAAAAAACCAGACAAAACTCTTAAACCATAAATTTTGAAAATTAGCTGACAAACAAGAAAGTATATGCATAAAAAGTTAAATCATTTAGCAATTTTAAAAGGGGTTCTCTCTTAATTACCTGTCAAAGAAATCAAAATTTGCACAAAGATAGCTTTTCCAGGTGCAAAGACGGAAACCAGATGCCTTGTTCCTAGATTCCTGGCCTTATATCAGTGTGAAGCTGTTACTCTGCACAGAAACCTAATTTCTTTATAGCCCTGTCTTGCATGTTCTTAACAGGGCTGTGGTGGAGATAAAACACAGAGCTTACAACCAGGCATGGTGACACACCCCTTTAATCTCAACACTCAGGAGGCAGAGGAGGCAGATCTCTGTGAGATCCAGACCAAACAGTGAGTTTCAGGCCAGCTGGGGCTACAGGGAGACCCTGTCTGTCACAAACAAATACTCCATTCAAAGGGACTCTATCTAGAAAGGCACAGTGCTATACATAAATCAAAGAGTTAAGTGAGTTTGAACTGACTTAGCTGATATTAACTTGCAGGAAGTTCTTGGAATCAGTGGATGAGAAGCACTAGTGGGCAAGAGGGGGAGCAGAACTGGGCAACGGCATGAGCAGTGAGAAGCTCCACATGGCAGCATACAATGTATAGCACATGCCTCCCTTCCTATGTGTGTGACAGTTGCATGAGCCAGCTTGGCTGTTCATTTTTCCTAATTGTCTTTTATATCACTTCCCATGCTTAAAGCCAGGGCCCAAGTCTGTTTTTAATTTAATAAATTACTAAACATCCACATAAATAAATAGTGAACAACTTCCAAGAGAGATAGTGGAGGTTTAAATAGGGATGAGAGTGATACAGGGAAGAGGACAGAATGAGAGGTGCTTCCTAAAAGCCATGGAAGGGGGAGGGGCTTCTTGGAAGCCACACAGGTTTGGGCTGAGGCCTTCATGTGGGTGACAGTAAAGTTCATCCAGACACAGAACAAACTGAAATACGTCTAGATAGGTGTGATTAGGGCTGTTAGAGATTACAGGCTTGTATGAGACTCTTTAGATACCCAGTAGACATTGGCACAAAGTAACTCATAAATGAGATCTGAAACTAAAGACTTGGGAGCCACGGTATATAGTTGAAGCTTTTTTTGTGTGTGGAATTGATCACTCAAAGATAAAGCTAGGCACCCAATAAGAGAATACACTATCTAAATGTGTTTCAGAAAAGAAGAAAACTAAAAAATGTGACTAGAGCAAGGAGGAAACAGGAAATTATTGAAGCCAAGGAGGGAAGCTTCTAGAATGCTAAATGCCATGGGACCAAATACCAGGGAAGCTGAAAAGTATCCATAAATTTGGCAATAAAGAGATACCCAGTGATCTTGTTGAGAGCCTTTTAGCGAGTAGGAGAGAGACAACAGAATTAACCAGAGTTCATGAAATAAAGCAATTAAAAACAGCTCATTTTCATCCCCTTTGGTTTAAATCTTGAAGAATATAATACATGACAAATTACAATGGAAACCTTTAAGGGATAGAAGCTATAGCCACAGAGCGTTTGAGAATGCTTGTACTGGATGAGTATTTTGTTTTGCTTCATTTTAGAAACAAGAACGATATACAATATTTACATGTTACCACGAACAAAAAAAAGATATTCATATGAAATAAAGGTCATGCTTAATTTCTGTACTTTTCCATTTACTGTCATAGAAAAGTTGATGTTTTTTGTTTGTCAGCTTATCTTGAAGAACAAGTATTTTATAGCCATAACCAAGAGCTTTAACAACTACTTACTATGGACTCTGAGACTGTGATTGTCAGACTGAGGATGTCTATTGTGGGGTCATTAGGATGTTTATCACCAGATGTAGAAGATAGCTCCCCACCGGTGTGATAGTAAACTACTGACCTGGACTTCAGTGAATCTTGTTATCCCAATCTGTGTGGATTCCCTGGCAACTCAGAAAAAATCTTTATGAGCTATTTAGTCATAAATGAGTTACTTACTTTGTGCCAACTTCTACTGGATATCTAAAGAGTATCACCTAGGCATCTCATCTCTAATAGCCCTAATCATACCTGTCTAGACATACTTCAGTTGTGTTCTGATTTAAAGATTTATTTATTTTTATTTTATGTGTATGTGTGTTTTGCATGTATGTACATAGACCACATGCTTGCCTGGTGCCTACAGAGGCCAGAAAAGGGCACTGGATCCTCTGGAACTGGAGTGACAGATGGTTATGAGCTGCCATATGATTGCTGGGAATTGAATCCAGGTCCTCTGCAAGAGTACTAAGTGCTCTTAACTGCTGAGTGATCTCTCCAGCCCCAAAACATTACCTTTAGATTAGCATTCTTACAAAACTCTTTTACAAGTAAAAGAAAATTCCTTTCTTTTGTAGAATGCAAGGCAAATTCTCCTTCCAGAGATTTAGAAATGGAAAAGCCCAGAGTTCCTTTTTAATGGGCTCACCTAGGTCAGTGAGTTTGAAGTTGTTTGCAACCAGTGAGTTTCTCACACGTAGATTATTTTAGGTCCCTACTCTGTAAAATAAGTTACTTTTTCTACTCTGAAAAATATTTATAGAATATTTCTTTTCCCAGTGATATTTGAGTTAAAATGTTATATAATAGTTCTTTGTAATATCATATATTCAAGGCAATTTTTCTGCCTTTCAATTTTAGCTACTTCATTGATACAGAAATAAATCAATTTCTGTAATATTGACTCAACTAACTTTGTGAATTCTATTATTGCATTTATACTTATGAGATTTGAACAATTTTATAGAACAGAGCTGAGAAAAGATTCACAAACATCATCCTTTGTTTTTTCCAAAATTTCAAAATACTCTTTATTCCTTTCTTTAATTTCAATATCTGATGTACACGATAGAAATAGCATTGTTATTTATGATTTTTTAATTTTTACATATGAGTGTTATGCCTGCATGTCTAAGTGCACTCATGTTGTGCAGTGCCCTAGGAGGACAGAAGAGGGTCTTGGGCGTAGGATCGCCTGGAACTTGAGTTGGAGAGATGAATGATTGTTAGCTGCCACATGGGTCCTGGGATTTGAATCTGGGTCTTCTCTAAGAACAGCCAGTGCTCTTTTACCACTGACCCATCTCTCCAGCCCCCACCATTGCTATTTATAAAGTAACCCAAATATATTAAGTACTTCTATGATTAATTCATCTCAACACCAGGTTTCAAAGAATAAATCCTAAATTAGATAAGTAGATTACTTAATTGACATTATATTTCTAGTAAAGTAAAATAAAGTAGACTTATAGACTGAATTTTTAAACCAAGGGTATACAACCAACATTGGTAAGATGAAAAGTGAGCTCTTAATGGGATTTGAACTCAGACCTGTATGTCTGATACAAAAACAGCAGCAACAACAACAAAGTCCTATACTTTATCTAGTAGTTCAGGCTGCTATCCAGAACCTTATTCAATATTGAGAATTTCTCACATGTAAACAGGTAAAGCCTATGGAGAGTTAAATATTATTTTACTTGCATACACAGCAATGAGTTTGATATTCTTGATCATTTGAATTATATTGCTGACAAAATTTTAGAAACAGATTTCAAAAACAAAGCTACTGAGCAATAGAGAGGAGAGGAGAGGAGTGGAGAGGAGGGGAGGGGAGAGGATGGGAGGGGAGCAGAGGAGTGGAGAGGAGGG
>NW_008329033.1:264277-267554 GCF_000622305.1 Nannospalax galili
GAGAGGAGAGGAGAGGAGAGGAGAGGAGAGGAGAGGAACTCACTAGGAACTGGAAAGGCTTTTGTAGGAGTGGACCATGCCTGGTGAGGATTCACTTGCTTTTTAATTTAAATAGCTAACAGATCAAGGGAAGGGTAGCTATTCCTACAGGTACTTGAAAAGTCTTTCCCATCCTCATGCTTCATGATCACTGGGCTGGACAATAACCCAATGAAGCGAACTCCATCCAAAGGGCCAACGCTCTTGGGCCAACCTTTATCAACTTAGTAATCTGCAGGAGAATTACTCTAAGATTTATTTTTATTATTTTAAATTGTGAGCATAAGGGGATGGGAAAGTTGTGCATGTGAGTGCAGTGTTCATGGAGGCCAGAAGAAGGCACGGGATCCCCTACAGCTGGAGTTACTGGGGGTTGTGTGCTGCATGAAGTAGTTGCTGGGAAGCAAACTCGGGTCCTCTGCAAGAGCAGGACTTAACAGCTGAGCCTCTCTCCAGTCTGTGAGAGTTATGTTAAATCACTCCAAAGGGCTGAAGAAGAGACATGGGAAAGGTTCTTGGGAGGAGTGGGCTTGGAGCAGGAACTAGAAGTGATGAGGGAGACTTTGGCTTCACAGAAACTAGGACTTTCTAAAGCAGACAAAGAAAAGGGAAATTATTTCAGTCAGCCTTTTAAGTTCATAATCCAGAGCAGGATGGCTGACTCATTCATTCACAAGGGATGTTGCTAGGGAAATTTTAGCATCCAATCCAGGTTTGACCATATGACTACTAAGAGTCTTTCTTAACCAGAAATGCTGCAATAGTCTTAAAAAATATAATCTTATGTAAAACACGTAGCTGTTGACAGAATAAAAACATGTGATTACTATGGAAAAATAAGAGAAATATCTTTAAACTTTCTGAAATAAACAAGAAAACACTGACTTACGTAACTTCAGTGAAGCTTCCTAAACTCGTGGTCTTCGGTTTGCTTCTTTGGCCTCATTCAGTTTTTCCTCAGTCATACCTTAGACGCTCTGATTTAGTTGATTTGGGTAAACTGTCATTTTATTTTAAATTTTCTTGGCAATTCTGATGCTCAGCTTGGGAGAACACTAAAGCTGACTGATTTTCATAAGAAATATGTTTGGATATGTAATGCTTGAAAATGCTGAGTAATTATAATCAACATGTTAATATTTAAAGCCACTGTAGTTTAATATTTAAGCATCATTTCTATGCTGGGCACAAACTCAACCTCAGTTATTCTAAGCTCTAGAGCTTAGAAATGAAAGTCTGAAATGTCCCATCTCTTGCCATTTGACTTTTATAATTTATTATTTTATTTTATGTGTATGAGTGTCTTGCTTGCATGTATGTAAGTGGCAATGCCCATGGAGGTCAGAAGAGGATGTTGGATTCTTTGGATCTGGAGTTATAGAAAGTTATTAGCTGCCATGTGGGTGCTAGGAATCAAACCTTGGTCCTCTGCAAGAACAGCCAGTGCTCTTAACCACTGAGTTACCTCTCTAGCCTGCCTTTTTGACTTTTAATGTAATATGTACATTATTTCTAGCTTTTTAGCACTTATGTGTTAGAAAACATGTTTTAAAATGTCCTGTCACTAACATGAGGATTGTAATATGCTGAACTCATCAACACACCAGAATGGGGGCTGCAGCACCGGGGAAGGGTAGGTATCAGTCAAAAGAAGTAAACTGTTCCCCTTTCCTGCCAAAAACTCCTCCAAAATGAATAAGGCAGCAGAATGCTATGAGTTAAAAGCTAAGTGACAGGTGGTGGCGGGGTTAAGGGGCTTGCTGCTAAATGTAGCCAGTAAGTGAGTAAAGTTTGAGGCAAGTTTTGAAACATTCTAAAATTGAATTGTAAGAGTTATACAACTCTGTATATTTGGAAAAATAAATGAATCACATAACTTAAATGGATGAATTCTGGACATGTGAATTATACTTCACTAAAGCTGTTTCCTGAAGTATGAGTTTTCTTTAAAAAGAATTCATGTCATTTTTAAGCTCGTGCATGGTTTTTACATTTCTGAATTCTCTCCTTTGGAAGACAGTGATATGCTATTCCAGTTTATTATATTTATAGCGCTATCAGAGTGCTATCTTCATAGTAGGCCCTAAACTAAAGATTAAATAAATATGGTGTATCTACTGAGCATCAGGAATATAGACTATGTTTCCTTATAGGGGAAAGTAATAAAATAAAACTTATTTAAAATTTTTCAATAATCAAACACTTTGTGATTCTGCTCACCTGTGAATTAAACCCCTGATATGGGTAATGTCGCTTTTCACCTACTGGATTACTATAAAGGACAGCAATGAGGAAAACAGATGAAGAGACACACAGAAGAAGGCCTTCACAAATAATAGGAAAATTTAGAAAGTTAGTTAAGAAACAACAAAAAATATGATTTTGTTCATATATATATAGTTTTTAGCTTAAATGATTTCTTTGTGTAAACTAAGTTTCTACTTAGCTGACAAAGTATCAGAAAATGTAAAAAGAGGGCTGAGGAGCAAACACAGTGGGTAAAATGTTTGCTGCATATGTGTTATAAGCAGGACGACCTGAGTTCAGATCCTGGGGCTATGGCCAGTCTAGCCAAATCAGCAAGCCACAGGTTCACTGAGACCCTATCTCAAGAAACGAGGTAGAAAGTGATTGAAGACAACATTTGCTGTCAGCCTCTGGCTTCCATATACATGTGCACACACACATATGGACAGGTAACCCCCCCCACAGGTATACATATGAACATGTACACACACGCACACACACACACACACACACACACACACAGTCATAAAAAATGTGAAAAGAACACATAGCTGATTAGTGGTACTAGTAAAAACCAATGTGGGAATTTCAAATAAACTAATGTTGAATTTCTTACAGTTATACATAGAGGAACAATGTTTCCTTAACCTTTTCATTCAACTTAGAAATCTTTTTTTTTTAAATGATTTATTTAATAACAACATACTTAGAAGAAGCATATCATTACAACACAATTGACATATTCAATAACGTTTTCCTGAGGTAGGATGCATCTCTTTCAAATTTGGCTGTAAATTTTTAGGTTTACAGTTGAATTATTACAGTTATACAATATTGTACTCAGTATAAACCAACAACTACTTTTTAAAGTACCTTTCTATATAAGTCTTCATGTCATTTACAAGTCACAGATACATCAATAAAATCCATTGCAATTAGATTACTATAAAAGAACATCAATTGAAAAGTTTATTTTTAATACTGTGAATAA
>NW_008329033.1:273251-348714 GCF_000622305.1 Nannospalax galili
ATAACGCTTGTGACATCAAGAGTCAGATAGCATCCAGGCCACGTTTGACTCACAGAGGAAGGCCTGACAAAGACAGTTTACATCTCCATGTCATGGCATCCTAATCCTCCTCGAATGCTTCATGTCTTGCCATCTGCCAACATTCTATCTACACCTCAGAGACACCCACACACACGTGAAGCTGGGGCTGAAGGAAAAGTGGAAAAGAAGGAATCTTATGAGGTGACTGTATTAGTAACTATGGGCTGTCCCTTATTCCAAGATACTCAGTTTTTTACTTTCTTCTAACATGCTAAACGACAGCCTAGCTTCACTAGCTGTGTGTCAACTTTGGCGATAAAATATAGACCATAACTCAAATTGGTGCATAAACTAAGGGAAACATAACCACTTGTGTAGCAAAGCGGTTCCTGGGTAATTCTATTTTCAGGAGGCTGAGTTCACTGTGGAGTGTGCAGGTATGTCAGAGGTCTATCCACATCTCTTTGGTCTGACCTTTTGAGGTTTATTTTAGTCAGCTTGACTTTCTTACGTTACTTTTTCAACAGTTGTTGAAATGGTTTCTCAGAACTGCATACCTTCATTTTTTTTATTTTTTTTTACAATTAAAGTTACAGTTTTAACAATATGCAAAATATTACAGTAATTCAGATTTTTTTGGCATAATGATTACAGATTTGATAAATACATTTTATATCTCATAATATCGGGGGGGGGGGTTGGATGGAAGGGGGAATGTGGCTTAGGGAGTCCCAGCGCGGAGAGCTGCGCTGTGGACTTACCCCAAGAGGCCTGAGGATAGTCAACTTAGAAATCTTTTTATTTTTAATAAATCTAATGATTTTTTAAATGTCTTCAAGGAAGCTTTAGACAATTAAATTCAACATGATGAGTCATAACATAGTAGGAACAGCATTCTTAGACTATTGATTAAATTCTGATTCTCTCCACGGGCATAAAAGAGGACTCTTTCCGATGAGATTGCTATACAACTTAGAAATCTTTTTATTTTTAATAAATCTAATGATTTTTTAAATGTCTTCAAGGAAGCTTTAGACAATTAAATTCAACATGATGAGTCATAACATAGTAGGAACAGCATTCTTAGACTATTGATTAAATTCTGATTCTCTCCACGGGCATAAAAGAGGACTCTTTCCGATGAGATTGCTATTTGTTAAGTATTTCTAAGTATATACCAAAGAATGAAATTTCTTCTTAGAGAAGCTTGGGAAAAAAGGCCTGGGGAATATAAATCTGCTTCCTTAAAGAAAACAACAAAAATCCATGCTTCAGGGCCAGTGAGATGGCTCAGTGGGTAAAGGTGCTTGCTATGCAAGCCTGACAACCTGAGTTCAATCCCCAGAAACCACATAAAAGTAGAAGGAAAGAAAATAATAATAATAAATAAAAATAAACTTTTAAAATTAAAACAAATTTTAAATCATACTTCAGCATGCCTGGACTTGAGATAAATCATTCACCTGCAACTTTTCTGGACTTGAAGGCAAAGTGTTTCTGAGGCTGTTTCCTGGTTCAGGCTTCCTTTCCCTCCCTCACCAGAGGGCGTATAAACACACCAAAGGAAGTGAGGAGGAACACAGACTCAGGTCTGCATAGATTTTCTGTAAAGTCCAGTAATTATCAAAGATTTGGAAGAAATACATTTGAATAAAGCATTGATACAATTTGTCCAAATCCAAAAGAGGAGGGACTTTTGCACACACATGCCAATAATAGCAGTGTTAGGTAGCATTGCTCCTGAGAGTTAAACATGGACACTGATTCTACCAAAAACACTTTTTACGCTGACTTTGTGTTCCCTGATCTCATAATATTTATTGCTCTGAAATCTAATGTCAAAACACTTTCACTTGGGTTCTCTGTACATGGCACATTTGCTAGGGCCTCTCACAGTGAAAACAGTCACAACTGACAATGAGGCAGCCAGATAATGTTGATTTTAAATTAACATTTACCAGAGGTCAGAAGGTAACTTTATCAAATTCTAAACTGAAAATGAAAACAACACCGGAAAAAACTACTGCCGTGACCCTCTGGTGTGCACCACTGGACCATCCGGTACATACCACTTCCTTAATTATGATTTTGACAGGCTGAACATTTTTAAAATTTCCATTAGTGAAGGAAAGAGTCTACTCACAGATGCACAAGACTATGAGAAAAAGCAGGTATGTGACCAGTTCCCGTAAAACACTCTTAAGGTATTTCTCTCGGTTAGTGCTGCTCTCCTCCATGAGTCTCGTTCCCCAGAGACCTTTAAAATAAGAAAAAAAAAAATCTTAAGAAATTTCATGAATGGCACAAAGAAAAAAAAACCCATGAAATAAACAATATAACCAGTTCTCATGTATAAATATGAATATTTATATACAAATGAAAAAATGTATGCAGAGTATAACTGAGAAACTGATTTAGCAGGACAACCCTTAATTTCAGTACACATCAGGTTCCACCCTCCCCAAGTACAAAATCCACAGCAATGATGCAATCACTTTCCTAACTTTCAGGACCATTAGCAAATATGTTTAAAATTTTAGAAGGACAGGAAATGAAGGCAAGAGTCTATTTTAGGAGAAAGGGACCTTTTTGCATTCTAAAAGGGGAAAAATGGCTGTAACTACAAATAGGAAAAGTGACTGTCGTGTAGCAACCACTTCCCACGTTTATGAGCTGGCAGGCTAAGAGTAACATAAGGTGCACACTGCACAGATGGCTAAGATCCACATGCCCAAAAAGAAGACTTGTTTTTACTCCTCTAGAAACTTCTTCCTATTTAAGCAGGTGGGTGTGACTACGCTGCTACATCATGGGTGCACACTGAAAAGTCCTGGTTATTGCAACTTTTAAATTTGGAAACCTCTGTAAAGCTCTTTGCACAGTGGCAGAGAAGCTGCTCTGAGCTCATCTTTGTCCTATAAGAAACATAATCACGACTGTCTGCACTAGCCTGTTTACGCTTCACAGATTTTTAAAGTGCCAATGAATATGGTTTTTAAATTAAACAGCTCATCCTGCTTCTCTGTCTCTCTTTGGGGAAAAAGTAAGATCAGCAACCACACTCTGTATTTCAGCAGATGGAAAAAGTGTTGGGCTGGTGATGTGAAGATGACATAAGCCTCTACAGGCTTGCTGGAGAGTTACCACAGTTTTGGATTCAGTCAGCAGACAGACGTGGTGGCCGTCCAAACCCCTGTTAATGAACAGTGTGGTCAAGTCACATTGCTGGCTCCCTGGAAGAACCTTAGTATCTTCCAAAAACAGACTAATTTCTCAATCCTTTCAGTCAGACTGGGTTGGCTGTTAACAAACACCAGCCACCAACCTGGCTCCACATGATGTCTCTCACTCTTTTCTACAAACCTTACTTCCTTTAATAACCGAAACTCAGAACATACTTAAGTCATTAACCACCACATAGAAAAGGGAAAAAGTAGTATTAATTCTTTCATTTTGAAGAATAAATGATTTCATTATCAGTGTTTATATAATTTTTAGGTTTTACAAAAATATAATAGTTCTACCATTCAATTCGACTGTTCGATTTCCTTTTCTTCCTTTGTTCCAAATTTCCTTAAAATACCAGTGTCGGAATTCAAAGAGACTGTGTTACACATCATCGATTTCACCACTCTAAAAGGAGAGCATAACTTATGACCAGGTTTGCTGCTGCCAAGATCTGGTAGTTGTCAGGGAATGACTCACTCAGAAGAAATGCAGCAAGCATAATGTTTGCTCATTGAAACTCAATCATATTAGAAAATTATTACAAATTTAGATGACATGGAAAATTACAAGTCAGGATAATACAGCAGCAGCCAAGGATTAGGCTCAGTAGCCTTGGATGAAACCACAAATATCTTTGGGTAGATTTCTTTTGGGGGGCAGGCCTAAAATATACATATAGAGACTATTAGTTTCTTTTCCATCAAGAAAGACTTCTGTGTGTCCTATTTGTTAGTGATTTTATTCTTCCAATGATTAGTGGATAACCATGGACTAGGGAATAGACACAATTTCATACAAATGGCATTCTTTGACCTTTAAATAGAAAAAAAAAAGAAACAAAAACTTATGTCAGATTTTTTTCAAGATAAACTTACAATGGACTATGACTATTTAATTCTAGCCTTTGAATGAGACATTTCAAATGAAAAGAAACACTCCTCCTTGTCCTATTTGTATATACTATTATGTATTTACTTTTTCTGAATTACCCTACCTACCTCCTTAAATATTCACAGGCTTTAAAAATGTCATTCCATTTTCCCACTGGCTGTGTATTAAGTCTATTTTAGGAGACAGGGACCTCTTGCATTCTGAAAGGGGAAAAATGGCTGTAACCACAAATAGGAAAAATGACTGTCCTGTATCAACCACTTCCCAGGTTTATGAGCTGGCAGGCTAAGAGTAACATGAGGTGCACACTGCACAGATGGCTAAAATCCACATGCCCAAAAAGACTTGTTTGTATTCCTCTAGAAACTTCTTCCTGTTCAAGCAAATGGAATCAAAACAGAAACTTGGACTTCATCTCAAAGTAGGCCCTCTCCTTACCCTTCAATTCTTTGTCTTTGTCTTACTACGTAGCTCAGGCTGGCCTTGAACTTGCAATGATTCCTCTCCCTCTGCCTCCTGAGTGCCCAGGATACAGGCATGTAGCACCACTCTGAGCCTGATTCTGTAACTCTGCCTCTTCCATCCTAGCCCATATGCCTAGCTGAGGTCCTGTTCACCCTTTGTCTTGCTCAGTCCTCTCCTGTCTATCCCCTCACTCTGTGCTCTACAGTCTTCAGCCTGACTGATATATTTAGCCTTGTCTGAAGCTTCTGTAGCTCTAAATGCCTCCAGGAAAATATGCCAATTCCCTAATGTGGGATTTGGGTTTGCTTGGGTCTTATTCCTGCTATTTTTCGCTGCCTGAATCCCACCCTGTCTTTAAAATGCTCATGTTTGACTTTGTCTGGAATCCTTCACTGACTTCCTCAGGAAGAACTGGCATTAACTCTTCCTTGAGTTCCTCCAAAACCCAAGACCTGGTACTGTAATTACTTACTTTCATCTGTGTCCCCTACTAAACTCTGAAGGCTACATGAATTCTGTTATCGTAACTTTATCAAACCTAACAAACTCTAAAGGGTAGAGATGCTCTCTTTCAAGAATCTCCACAGCAATGAAAAAAAAAAAAAAAATCTAGTTTGTTCAAAATTTTGGTGCACAGGAAAAGAAGTCACAGAATGAAGTTGGGATTGATCAAACCACCTTCTATGCATGTATGAAATTCTCAATAATTTTAAAAAATTAAGGGAAAGTCTCTTTTTATGTTCATGTGTGGGTGTGTGCATACATGTGGAGGCCAGAGGACAACCTCAGTGTCGCTGCTCAGGTACTGTCCACCTTTGTTTTTGACACAGGGTCTCTCACTGGTCTAGAACTTGCCAAGTAGTCTAGGCTAACTGGCCAGATCCACCTCTTTTGGCTTCCTCAGTGATGGGATTACAAGCACATGCCACCACACCTGGCTTTTTAAATATGGGTTCTAGGGATTAAACTCAGGTCCTTGTTCAATTGAACTATCTGCCCAGCCCAAGGGAAAGTTTCAGTAGCCGTGTGTGAAGGGCAAACAAAAAAATGAGGAAAAAAAAGGCAAAGGACCCCTTTCTCATTGGATTGTGTGGGGTATTTTTCTTTTGCGCTTGGGCTGGAAGCCATGATCAGCCCTTGAGGATCCTGGTTAATGCTGCTGTGACCTGGGGAGCCTGTTTCCTGCCTCAGACATCTTTGGAGGCTGGGAGTCTTCTGACTACAGTCTGAGCCAAATTAGATTACAGCCTTCAGTGACAGTACTAGGTACGACCAAGTACCACCTAGTACATGGCTACTCTTGGGTACCACCAGGCTCTGGAGAATTAGAACTGGCCTATGTGGTTCCCACATGCATTACATAACATATCCCCATCCTCCATGAGATTATGGACCATAATGACATCTGTTAGTAAAAGGAGATTGACAGTCCTCTATCTCTTATAAACCATGACTATGGTTCCCATGGAGGTTACCGGGAAAGGAATGTCTAGAGTAGAAACTGTTGTAGAAGGGAAAAGTGAACACTCAAGAGAATGGGCATCTGAGTCTGGCCGTCTGGGAGGGCTTGGCCATCAGCTCACAGCTGTAGCTCTGAGCAGGGTTCTGCATAGGATTGCCTGGGAAGGTAGCGAGGAAGACCTGGGAGTGGATGCTGGAGGAAGAGTACCACAGGTGCCAGGGTGAGGGGGTGATAGGGACGCCACACTCAATAGACGGGCTGCAAGCACCAAGTCTGGTTTCAGGGAAGTCAGCTCCTGGCCAGGACTTGCCTTTGGAGAGTTTTCTATATTGACATGCTTACTTTGTTGACTGTGGTGTTATTACATCTGCCATCCTAGCACCTACCCCTGGAGGAATGAGGCAGGAGGATGGAAAGTTTCAAGGCAGCTTGCATTGTGAGATCCTGTCTCAAAGAACCAAGATGAAAACAACAAAAACATGTCCATCAACTAAGGAAAGATAAAGAAGATATAGTGTATACTTACAATAGACTACAATCCAGTCATCTAAAGGAATGTAGTTTCGGTGCATGCTGTTGCACAGAGGAAGCTTGAGAGCATGCTAAGAGAAATAAGCCAGACACAAAGGGCCAAATACTGACCTCACTTATGCAGTGGGTTTATTTGGGATGATGAAAAAGTTCTAAAAATAACTGAGTTAAGTAAAGCCACACTGTTATATATGTATTTAATACCATTATTATATAGTTACAGTAGTTAAAACAGCAAATTTCATTACATATACTTTAGTGCAATTTTAAAAAATAAGACAGTAGACTCCCCAAATCTAGATAAATGAGAAATTTGGATACACAGACCATGCTGATATGATTAATCATGAATGGCCAGGTGAATCAATATTTATAAAGTAGGAGAATATTAAAATTGGCTGGCCAAGTTAGGCCTGGGCACTACAGGTATTTGGCATGGTAGGCTAAAACAGCATTGGACTCTGATGCTTGTATTAAGCCCTGATCCCAACATTGAATACTTGTTACCCTGGGCAAGTCATTTAAGTTTCCTCACCAGTAAGATGGTGGTGGTAATAGATCTTACCTTGCAGGGGACAGCTTAAGGAAAAAATAAAATTATGTTCAAAGTAAAGGCTTCAACAGTGCTGGACACAGTGAGCAATGCAGTCTTATTTAATCCTTAGGGCAAGGTTTCTCTCTACACTCCTGATTTTTTGGGTTGGAAAATGTACTGTAGTGGAAGAGGCTGTCCTGTACACGATAAGATATTAGTAGCATCCTTGCCTTACACCCAGTATATGCCAGGGGCATCGTTCCTCCCACCTGGGGATTGTGAAAACCTAAAATGTGTTCAGACATGGATGAATATTCCATAAGAGGCAAAACGTCCCCTACTTCTAATTGAAAACTTTCTCTTAGGATAATGCTGTGCTGGTGGTGATGAAGTAAGACCGAGTTCTCAAGCTTCAAAGCAGGACAAATGAATCAATCACTGCACTACTGTGTGGTACCATCGACTATTGAAAAGCTCATACTGGTCACAAGCCTCAGTAACCTTTCCAATAACTGAGTATGTGCCTCTGTAGACATCAAAAAGGAAGGTAGGAGAAATGCAAGTTAAATATGGTGAGACAAAATGATGATGACCACTTATCAAACAGCACATTTCAGTGAAAAGGTCTGATTATCTCAGGAAAAATAAGAGCAAACTGATTACTTCATTTCAGCCTTAATAATATGTGACAGAGATTGCTCTGCCAACAAAAATCCATTTCCCCTTTCTGGACATGGGGATATACTGTATTTTGGTCATATGATTAAGGATTTGCCAATGAAGCATGAATACGTGATGGGGTCATTTCTAAGATAATGCCTGGGGCACATCAAATCAGTCAGCTATCCTTTGCTTCCTCTGGTCCAGGTTTTCTGTACCTCTTCACTGACAACCTGTTCATATCACACCTGCCTGGCTGGTGGCTCCCTGCTGCAGTGTATACCTCAGACAGCCAGCTATCCAGGACACCACGCTACAGACTCCTATTCCCTGTCAGCATGCTCTGTTCTAGCTCAGAAGCCTTCAACTGCTTCTTAATTTCTCCACTAGATGTAATGAACAGGCCTCAGTTCTTTCCTGACTATCCTACTGCTGCTCAGAAGAGAAGTCTGTCTACTGTCGGATGACCAGGACACACCATTTCCTGTCCATCTGCTATTCATGCCATGAAACAACAGCCAGAGTAAGCTGGAGTTGGAAAGGACCTTGGAGATTAAGCTCAACTCTTTCATTTTATAAATGAGGAGCTGAGGCCTGGAAAGTCTGGTGAGTTATATCAAGTCACAGAGGTGGGAAAACTCCATGGAAGTTCCTGACCACTCCACATTTCAGTAATCTCCCTTCAGAAATCCCTGCTCTCTTTGAACATTGCAAAAATTACTCCTTTGTTCTGATCCTAGGGTACAGTCTACATTAGTACATGCCAGATTTCCGTTGCTGGTGTCCCAAGAAAGGAAAAAAAAAATTATAACTCATTCACCATTAATTACTTTATATTTCTAGGTTCTGTCCAAAATAGTGACATGCTACTGTTTTCTTTTATAGTTGATAGTAGAATGCTATTTTCATATCACGTGCTAAATGTTTCATAAATGTTGCTTATTTAATGAGCAACATGAATGGCAAATATATTTCTTCATAACAGAAAGCAGTAAAATGAAACTTTAAAAAGTCTCTATAATTAAAGTTTCCCAAATCTGCTCTCCCACGAATTATACCTTTGATTTGGATACCATCACTTTTAAACAAAAATCTACAAAGGCTATTGTTAAGGAAACAGATAAAGAGATGCAGAGAGCCTGAGAAGACTTAATGTTTCTGGACTTTCTCTGCTGCCCCATTCTCCCAGAACCTCCACAAAGCTCTACAGATAGTCTTATTTATTTCCATAAAATAAACTTGCATGTACCCCAGTATAAAAGTACACATTTCATGGCATCCTACTATTGAGTTTAGTCAAACAAGATTAAGTGCCTTATCAAATGCTCACGGTGATTTAAAAATCATGTGACTTTCCATGATTTACAGCTTATAGGAAACTTGTCGCTCACTTTTTTTAAAGGCACATCTTATGTAATTTAAAATAATGTAGGCTTTGTTTTAATATGGTTTTGGACATTAAGAAAGCATTAGTGTTTTACTAATCTCTTCGAAGACTCAGGTTACCTCGACAGAGTTTTTTTTTACAATGTCCTGAATCAAACTAGACAGTATAAGGACGCAAGAAAAGTAGCATCAAAGTGGACTTTTATCATTTATAATATTTGTGTAACACTCGTAACACAGCAAGGATTTTCTGTAACCTGTATCACATGTCTCCTTATTTAATTTTTCCAAAAAATCAAGGACTACACGAATATTCCTTTCCTAAAAGATGCAACATTTAAGGATCTGAACCATTAAATAGTTAGCTCAAGATCAAATAGCAGAATGTAAGCCTGACATGCTTAATCACCTGCTACATCTGGATTGGTTTTGTGCAGGACTGTAAACTGTGAGAAAGGGAAGGCACAGAGAATTTCAAAAGAATGGGGAATGGAAAAATCTTAAAAGTGGAGATGAAAATAATTTGATGGGTAAGAGTCAACGAAACTTTCCCAAGGATGTCTCAGGTGACAAAACTCTGTGAAAACAGGGTATCATTTACTATTGGAAAATCTGTGTCCTCTCCTGCCTTTTGGAGTTGCATGCACCGAACTGACACATTAACCAAATGTACCTGGAACAGCAATAGTTGGAATGACAGAGAACATTATTTTAAAACATACTTCCAATCTTTACCAAAACAAAACCCCCCAAAATACAGAAATAACCTTTCCTTTGCAATCCTTTAAAAAAATGTGTCTAGAATTAGAAATGGTCCAAAATCTTCATAAACATTACTATATTCTATTCAGGTCCACAGCTCCTCCCACAACCAACCGTACACAAAATCACCAAAACACCAACCACAATCTAACGGCAACCACTCGAAACTTGGATCACTGTAATTACCTTTTCTAGAGATGGTTAATGGGGCATAGAGCATCGAGGCCAGATGAAAAGCAAGGAGCTACTACAAACTTTTCTTTCTCTTTCTGTGATTTAGGAAACATGCAGTGTACTAGAGAATCAATTGTGATAGGGAATATTCACTTTTCTTCATCCACAAGCCCCGGATATGCCCTAAAACGGTTCTCTCTTATCTTCAAAAGTAGAAAAGAAAGTGCTAATATATCCTAAAGAGGGAGGCACCCAACAAATTCGCACCAAAAAGGGCGCAGTAGAATTCCATGTTGGGTACCGGAAATAGATCAGAATTAGTGGAAGTGGGGAAGCTCCGAAGGAAGGCGGGGACGCGGAGGGGATGCGCGGTGGGGCGCAAGGCAGCGGGCTACGCTGCGGGTGAGGGTTCGGGCTGCCCAGGCAGGAGTTCGAACACCGACTGCGGAGGGTCCAGCTCTTACCTCGCAGCCCGCGAACCAGCCTCTCGGCCCAGGCCACTCGGGGATGCTGCCCGTCCAGCGGGAGGCGGCGATGCAGCGGGTCCCCGCCGCCGGCCGGGCTGGGACCCGGCGGGCCCTGGTCCTCTCGCCGGCGCCGCCTCCCGCTCGGGTGGCCCGCGCCGTGGTAGCTCCCCAGCCCCCGGCCGCGGGCGCCCGCGGCGCTCACAGCCGAGGAGGAGGCCGACCTCCGGCTGCCCGGGCGCCACTCTACGTCCATCTCCACCACCATTCCTCCTTCTTCCCCTTCCACCTCCTCTTCGTCGTCGTCCTCCTCCGCCTCAAAGCCCGGGTTATCGCGGCTCCACGCCTGGCGGGAGCAAGACGAGAGCGGAGGCGAGGGGGAGGCCGAAGCCCCGGCCGGGGGATCCCGCGAGGTGGCCTGCCGGATGCGCTCCATCTCGATCTCCAGGCCCCGCTGCTCGCGGAGACCGCCCCGGACTGCCAGGCCGGCGCCTCCCGCCAGCAGCCGGCCCGGGCCCGGGGCTCGCGGCGCTGGCGAGCGCCTGGCGTCCCCGGGCTGCTGCGGCTGCACGCGGCTGGAGTTCACCATCGCGGTCACTGGCGCCCGGAGCGTCCCAGAGCGGCGCAGCCCCCCACGCTGCCGGCTGTAGGAGCCATGTTCCTTCGTTCCCCGGGTCCACCGCCCGCCCAGCGCGCCCGCCCCCTCGGCCCGCCTCCCCTCGCCTCGCCTCGCCCAGCGCCCAGGCCCGCGTTCCAAGGGCAGCCGGAGCCGAGGCGGGCGCCCACATTCCTTTCGGGTGCAAGGCTCGCCAAAACAGGGCGTGGTAGGCCCGCCAGCTCCTCTGGGAATGGAACCTGGGGATGTCGCTGCCTGACCTCCAGACAGCGGTTGGGCCCTGGTTGCCACTCTGCCTCCATTTACCAAAGCGCAGAAAGAGAAAGAAAGGCTGAGACACTCTCGTGGGATGGTGCAAAGTGGTAAAATCCAGCCAGAACTGAAGTTTCCAGGATGATCAAAGAAGCCTTCTTTTCATTTTAAAACCAGGAACTAAATGGGCATGGTGGCACGTGCCTTCAGTCAGAGTACTTAGAAGGCAGAAGCAGGCAGATCTCTGTGATACCAAAGCTAGCCTGGTCTACATAGCGGGTTCCAGGCTCAGTCTCAAAACAAACAAAAAACAAACAACAGGAAGAACAAAACCCCAGGAACAAAGCACTAGGGCCGCCTTGCGTTGCATTTGGCATCTTTCCACACCATGATTCTGCTGTTTATTGGGTGGTTTCTTCAGCCTCCTTTCTCCAAACACCTTGAAGATTCCAAGGACTGGGCTTCGGGACTCTGGGGTCGCTGATCCTTCCACCGTTATCATATTTCTGCTCCTGCCCAGCGGTGGTTTATGTTTAATGAATCCTGCTGCAGTTTTACATCTAGAACTTCATTTCCCCCAGGCTGGCCTACTCCAAACTCAATTTTCTACCTTTCCCCCACCTCTTTTAAACCTCGTATTTCAGGTTGAGATTTGTGCCTCTCTGCCCACCTCACTTCCCAGGCTATTAGAATATTCTCTCTGCCTGCCCTTCAACTCCTGTACTTCCCCATGCTTCCACCCGCAATGGTAATCTTTGCTTTTTATTCCCACTAACTTCATTGTCAGTCTACACTGGAACAAGTGATTTTGTCAGTTCTACCTGTGTTCTCCCATCCCACTTCTAACCAGGCCCCATCCTACTTGGCTTCAGAGATAAGACCAAGTTGGAAGCCTTCAAGCTTTGTATGGCCCTTCTGTTTTCCATGTCCCAGCTGCTCCCAAGTTAGAGGACCAGAGTTATTGTTGATGCTTAGAGAAGTCTATGGAATTCCAGCTTAAAAGAGAACATTTAATTGCTACAGTTTAGTAAATGTGAATGATTTGATCCTGCATTAGTTTGGTAGGCCTGACATAACATGATATATCAGGTAGGTTCAACAATAGAAATATGTTTTCTCAAAAGAAGGTGGTTGGTCTCTTCTGAGGCCTCCTTGACTTGCACATGGTTCATTTGTCTGTGTCTCCCCTCAGAACTTTGTTCTTCTTATAAAGACACCAATCATAGTGGTTTAGAGACTACCCTAATGATCTAAGTGTAATTGCCTTTAGAAAGACCTATCACCAAGTATAAACATATTCTAAGATTCTAGGGTTTAGGACTTCAACATGAGAATTTTGCGGAGGACACAATTCAGCTATAATGGCTCCTAAGCCACGACTCTAGCATGGTCTCCCTACCACACATCTATCTGTGCAGCATTATTTGTTGATCCCATGTATATTTCCTGTTCAGCAAATTAGGAGCTGTGAAAAATCAAGCAGAGTGTGATAAAGACCTCGGCCTCAAGAAAAGACAGATCAAACAAAGAAAAATGAAAATTTTCCCTTGAGTAGAGGTTAGGATACCTGTCTTAGAAGAGGTCTCCAAATGCAGTACTCTGAGCAACGCTACCCACACTGCTCTGACAAAAAACATTCTTGGCAGGCATCTAGTCAGAGGAAAGCCAGGTATGAAAAGAAAGCATGGAATCTGAACTGGAAAATATTTATACTGTAATGATTTTAAACTATGACCTAAAGAAGAAAGGTAGCATCCTTTGGATTCTTAAAAATATAAATCTCAGGTCCCCTACTTCAATCTTAAAAATTCAGAAATTCTAGGACTTCTTCACTGAAATTATGAATTGTTTTAGAGGATTCCGGGCACCTTAAGTTTGTAAAGCAGCAGTTTGTTTTGGATGGGAGAGCTCTCATAAACATTCCCATAGTCCTGCGCTTCTTTATCACCAGTGATGACATCATCTAAAATCTCACACCTACAAGAAACCAGTGGTGCTTGAGTCTGGCTATGTCTTCTTTACAGTAATTTACTGCCAGGACCTTCGAGGCAGACTACATGACCTAGGGCAAGTTATTTCACTTGTGCTTGTGAAAATGGAAATTAAGACAATGCCCACCTTACAGTGCTGTGGAAAAAAATAAAATAAAATAAAATAAGGCTAAGTCATGCATAGCTGAGGAAGGGGAGGTAGAAAGATTCTAAGAGCCAGAGGCAGTGGATGGCTACAATGAGATAGTGTTTTCCAGGTACAAATGTCAGCTGCACATATGAACTCTCAGCACTTATGACAGCATGCACAAGACCTGTGAAAACTCAACTGGACAAAATCTCAGCACAGAGAAGGGAGGTGGGCACAAAGCCCCAGTCCTAGCTGAGGAAGTTTTGGCAATTGATAACTGTTGGGAGACAAAGAATCAGTTTTCTTTAAGGGTTTGACCCCTGGTAAGGTTGACCAGCTCCAGTGGATGGACCAATTTGGGCAATACAAACTGAACTCAATGAGATAGAGAGATGACAGATGATAGATAGATGATAGATAGATGATAGATAGATAGATAGATGATAGATAGATGATAGATGATAGATAGATAATAGATGATAGAGAATGACAGATGATAGATAGATAGATAGATAAATAGATAGATAAGATAGATAGATAGATAGATAATAGATGATAGGTGATAGATGATAGATAGATGATAGTTAATAGATAGATGATAGAATATAAAGTTGAATGGGTTGGGAAGTGGGGTTGTATAGTAGTCACTTTTCTTTTGCTGTGATAAAACACCATGACCAGAAGCAACTTAAAGAAGAGTTTATTTTGGCTTATGGTTTCAGAAGGAGAGTCCATAATGGCAGGGGAGGCATGGCAACAGGTGACCAGAGCAGGAAGCTAAGAGATCACACCTTCAACCACAAACACAAAGCAGAGAAAGGGAACTGGAAGTGGGGTGAGGCAATAAGCTCTCAAAGCCTACCCCCAGTGACTTGCTTCCTCCAGCGTGGCCTTACTCTAAGACCCCAAACAGTGCCTCCAACTAGGGACCAAGTGTTCATGTACCTGAGCCTATGGGGAACATTTCTCATTCAAAGAACCACAGGGCAGATCTGGGAAGAGATGGAAGAGGGGTGTTAATATGATCAAAATATATTGTATGAAATTCTCAAAGAATTAATACAAATATTATTTGCATTTAAAAAAAAAAAAAAACCTTTTTTACGTATAGTGAAGTTAACCTTAAACTCACAATCTTCCTCCTTTAGCCCTTTGAATGCCAGAATTATGGACACCCAAGACCATGCTGATCTCTCTTTTTAAAGTATTTTATTATTTTTATTTTACATATATAAGCATATTGCCTTCATGTGTGTAAGTGCACCTATGTCATGCAATGCCTGCAGGGGCCAGAAGAAGGTGTCATATCCCCTGGAACTGGAGTTTCAGTAGGTTGTTAGCTGCCATGTGTGTGCTGGGAACCAAACCTTGGTCCCCTGCAAGAGCAGCCAGTGCTCTTAAACACTGAGCCATCTCTCCAGCCCTGATCTCTTTTTTTTAGTTTCAAAAGAATATAAGTGAATTCTCATAAGTTATAATCAAAACATCTGAATCATAAATCAAAGATTTTGAGCATAAAAAAATTAGATGAATTAAAACAAGTTTCTTAGACCATCTGTTCAGGCTCTTATAAGAAATACAACAGGTGGTTATAAGCAACATTTATTTCTCCCTCTCTAGAAACTGTGAATTTCAGGACCATGGTGCCAGCAGATGTGTCTGTTGAAGGTCTACTTTCTCTGATTTTGATGACATCTTCTAGCTGTCTCTTCATGTGGTAAAAGGAACAAAAGAGCTCTATAGGATTTGGTTCTGAAATGTCCTTCAGAGGTTTAAAGGCTCAGTCACTAGCCTGTGATCCTGTTGAAGAGTGGTCTTTGTGAGACAGGAGCCTAGTAAAAGTTTGATTAGCAGGGGCATACTTTCTCTTGAAGGGAATATTGGGGTCCAGGGGTCCAGGTCTTTCCTCCCTGTCTTCCCTTCCTCTCCTCTTCTGCCCACCTTCCAGTCACCATGAGCAACATTGCCCCCCACCCCCCACCCCCCATCCCCTGGTGTAACTTCCAATGATGTTCTCACAGATCTTTCAGGAACAGAGCCAAGAGACTACGGTTTGAATCTTATGTAACTATGAGCCAAAACAATCTTTTCATTCTTTTGACTTGTTTTAACTCAGGTATTCTGTTGCAGCGATGGAAAATTAACCAACAAAGCTCTCTTTGGCCTTTTAAAAAATGTGTATGTTTTGCTTGCATGTATGGAATGCACTCACATATGTTTAATTCTCATGGAGACCAGAAGAGGACTTTGGATCCCCTGGAACTGGAGTAATGGATAGTTGTTAGCCACCAGGTGGGTACTGAGAACTGAACACAGGTCCTTTGCAAGAGCTCCCAGTGCTCTTAACCACTGAGCCATCTCTCTAACCCATTTTTGGCCTTTTAAATAAGCACACTAATCACTTCCATGAGAACTGCATCCCTATGACCTAATCCCCTACCAAAGGCTCTACTTCCTCATACCATCACTGAGGTAGGCTTTCAATGCATGGATTTTGGGAGCATAAACATTCAGATTATAACATATTGGAACACTGCCTTGTACATGGTAAATTCCAAGTAGTGTTAAAGCTGTACTAATTCATAGGCCGTAATGATAATAATTATTTTGCTCTACTATAATTACTTAGTCATCTTTTGCTCTACTATAATTACTTTAGTCACCTTTTCCCCAGCTAGACTATATGCTTACTGAGGCCAGGGACTCTAACACAAACACAGGATTCTATAGCAAATAATTATTGAACATCCAGTGTGCATGAGATACAACACTAGGAGCAAGAGATCAGTCAATGAAATTGGACAAATCTAGTCTTCATGGATGTGGGCTTTGGTTGCACAGGCATTTATTGAGAAAATGATGAATCCTAAGAATCTTCAGTCACAGAGCTAGACCTTTGACTAAAACTGTGGTCTCCTGACTCTTAAGAAGAAGGTTTTGTTTTGCCTTTTTAGATTTTTTTTCTCCAGCAATGTTTTCATTTCCAATAACCTAAATTTTTGTAAGATTGAAATGAGCACAAATTACTGCTGAGTATCCATTTCTTATTAGTACTCGATATTTCTTGATAGCAAGTGTGAAGTCCATTGATTTAAGGAGAGTGCCCCAGAATTAAAAAAACAGCCTTATAAAGGAGGAATAAAATGACTCAATTAATCCAATTAATTTATATTTACCTCTAACATTAAATTCTGTGCTTTCACTTACATAATAAAAAACATTGTTTTAGTTAAGATGAACAAAACAAAATACTATTTAGTCAGATCTTTCAGAGAGTTATATTCTCATCTAAGAGACATTAACCTGGATGCTAAATAACAGCAAAAGGGAGAATACTAGTTAATATCAAGTTAAAAGTGAAGGTTTCCAACACAGGAGGAGATTCAGAAGAGAGAATCTCCAGGCTGAGTGGACAGGAAAAGCATGAGGGCCATATCACAGAAGGCCTCAGATGCCAGCCATGAAGTAAAGATGTTATTTTGTAGTTATTAATGATAGTAATAGATCTGTTTTTCTTACAGTGTCAATTATGTAAAACAAATCTGAAATATTCTTCCTAAGACTATATCCTCCCTTTTAAAATAATTCAGATTGGTTGAAAATGTGTGTAGACACATAATTGAGAGTTAGATATGTCTGCCCATAATTTTATTTGCAAATGATGACAAAAATGCTGTTTTAAGAAAATCAGCAATTTTGTGTCATAACTTAAACAGTATTTGGTCCCTTGCATCCTGAATCTTACCTTTCAGGAGTTTTAGTGTTAATTTAGTCTTAGCTTCATAAACTCAGTATCCCTCATCCAATATGTTTCCTGCTCCAATGTCTATTCATTCTTTCTGGTGTGCTAATGTCCCCTTTTGTGATTTTATTTTAAGGTGTTTGTCCTCTGCTTTTGTTCAAGCAAGTCCTGAAGCTGCCAGTTTCTCTCCCATGGAATTACGTTCCTTTATAATCATTTAAAAACCCTACTTCTTATAGGTTTTCCCTATAAGAAGGTCCACAAAGCTGTATTTTTCTTCATCTGACTACCATAATGCTATTGTCATAGATTTTGATGCTCCATAGAGTATGGGATAGTGTGCGGGATGGGAAGCATAGCATGGATGCTGTTAGGTTTCATCTCATCTTTGTGGCAGGCTTCATTGGAGGCACACTGAAGAAACCCCATGCTTAGGGGTAACAAGATAGACATTGAAGAAACTTTTTAAAATGTCAATCTTAAGAAGAGTCCAGTCAAGTTTAGCGCACAGAAATGTCCATAACACCAATGCCTCTGTCAGAATTGCCTGTTGCCTGTTTCTCTTTAGTTTTCCAGTGAGAACTTCTAAGGCAGACACAAGCTGAAGCTCGTGTTGGTCTAGCTGTCTCCACCTTCAAAAGGAAATCCAAAAAGAGTTCTTGGCATCTGTTGTGTTGCTTAGCGATTCACCAAACAAACATGTTTCTCCCTCATTTTCCCCCAAGTACTTATTTATTTAAGAACATTGTGAAATAAATTTTTACCACTCAATATCTGAAATCATTAGAAGAAAATCTGGCATTGGGGATTTATAAGAAGAAATGCTAATCATAGTAAAACTTTTACTTCATTTTATTTCTCATTTTACTTCTTTAATGAAGGAAGGGCTCAGATTTGTGGATTCTTCATGTCTAGTTTGGATTTGGGTTGATCTGCCTATGTCTCTCTGGGGGCTATCTTGGCATCATTATTAGCTGCACTGTGATGATAGTGGCCTAACCTCTCTAGCTTAGTTTCCCATTCTGATTAATGAGGTTAAATATCCATTTTCAGATCCCCTGTGGAATTTATGTTGAATGCTAATAAAAGAATATTAATAAATTTACCAAACTTTTAGTGAGTGTTCATGAGACATCAAATTCCATGTTGGATTCCAGGGAAGCAAAAGTAAGAGATGATTCCTTCTTTTAAGGGGATCAAATTGTGATCCTGGTAGCAGTTATAAATCCCTCTAATTCTCTCCTTTTACATAGCATAGAAACTTATGAATCTTACTGAACTCAGATACTTGATACTAACTTCTCCTAGAATCTTTCTTCGCCTCAATCCTGGTCTCCACTTACTTGCTGGTCTACCATGTAAATTTTTATCTCATTTGTACCCTCTATTACTCATCTTCATGAATATAGTACAAGCCCAGGGTAAGGGTAAGCAAGGGCCCCGGGCTCATTTCATTGCTGTTTATAGTCAGCAGTCAGCAGTCAGTAGTCAGCAGTCAGCAGTCAGTCTCTGTTAAGAGAGCAGAGCAAAAAGATGAGAAAGAGCATGTTCTGATGGCATCATTTGAGCCCCTGAGTCCGTACTAAATAAGTTATATCTATGCTGGATTATTTGGGTCAAGACATTTCCTCTTGGTTGCTATATTTAGGTTAGGATTTCTGGTATTTGCAAATGAAATTATAATAATTAGATTTGAATAGAAGTGGATCATACAGATGAGTAATAGTCATGTCAGTAACATGCATAAAAGGCTCTATGAGCATGTTTGGGCCCCTTGTTTGAGCTGAGTAGGTCAAATAAGGCACTGGGTGACTGGCTAGGGCTTTCACTAACATTTGAGAAGTTGAAGACTTCGCGGGATGTCAAACTACTTTTCAAACATTATCAAATTAAAACCAGAGTAAATAGCATCCCAAGAGCCTTCTAAAAGTACTTTTTTTTTTTTTACAAGAGTCTTTAATATTTATAACTGATAAAGTTCAATTTGCAGACGTTTTCTTTATTGGATTATGCTTTCAGTGTTTTATCTAAGAAACTTTAATTCATTTAAAACGTAAAATATTTTCTCTATATTTTCTTCTAGAATTTAAAAATTTTTGGTTATATAAGTAGGCATTCGATCTACTTTGAGATGTTTTGTGAGATTATTAATTAATTGATTTTTCTATTTAAATATCAAATTGTGTTAGTCCCATTAATTGAAAAAACTTTCTCTTTTGAATTGCATTTGTGTCATAACCAAAATTCAGTTGATCATATATATATGGTTAACTGAACACACATATATATGTAAGTCTATTTCTGGGTTTCTATATGTTCTGGTCTATTATTTTATGTTTTATGTTTTACTAAAATCATCCTGGCTTGGATACAACAGCTTTTCTCATGCTGTTCCTTACTGGTTTTATTAGATATTTTGAATTTGAAACTATTAATGGTTTAATGTTATTTAATGACTCTATGTTCACAATTCTTTCTTTAGAATGATCCATAAGAAGTTTATTAGCAAGTTTTAACAAGTCACTTTGGACTTCTGTTTGAATAATATTTAGAAATCATTTGCCAGTGCAAAATTTAATACCACTCATTGGTTTTAAAATTTTATTTGGGCTCATGGTTTCAAAGGGTTTTAGCCCCTTATGGTGGGGAAGGCAGAGAAGTTCAGGTCATGACAGAGGGATCATGTGGTGAAGGCGGTTCACATTATGGCATACCAGGAAACAGAGATGAGAAAGGAAATGGGTGAGGGTACCAGGACTTGCCTCTAGTGGCCTACTGTAACCATTTTGAAAGGAATGAAGAAACCCTAAGAGACACTTGTGCTGTTCCCTTTGGCTGTCAGAATATTGAAACAATAAACCCCAAGGAAGTAGAATTTCCCCCCATAATCTCATCCTGGGAGAAGGAAAAAGATGGAGTCCAAAGCCAGCCAGAAGGACAGCTTGAATCCTGGAAAGAGATTTCACACCACTGTCAAACCACCTTGCAGTAGAGACTGGAACAGACAGAGTGGTGATGGGAGAGACAATGCCTTGACAAGGACTGCTTAGTTATGCCTACCTTTTACCTTCTACTTAACCTAAGCCTCAGTGATAGGAGTCCAAAGATGGGCTTGGAACTTGTAGTGGGGAACATGAGTTATTGAATTTCTTTGTTCCTTTTCTCAATGTGACCACATTTGGATAAATCTTTTTCTGCTTTTCAGTGTTCATTTTGTGTGTGCTGTCATTGTTTGGATTTGATATCAACATAAATCTAGTCTCATAAAATAAGCTGGAAAGCATGTCCTCTTCTATTTTCTGGAAGCATTTATGCAAAATTTGTGTTGATTCTTATGGTTGGTAACATTTTCCAGTGAAACTGTCTGGCTCTGAAGTTTCTTTTTTCAGGAATTTTGAATTATAAATTCAATTTTCAAAATGGTTATTAGGCTATTCTAGCTATCAGTTTTATCTTGATTGAGTTTGGTAGTTAATAGTTTTGAGGAGTTGTTTGAGTTCTTCTAGATTGTTGAATTTACGGGCACAAAATTGCTTATAATTGTATTTATTTTCTAGGGGTGCTATAACAAAGTTCCACAAGCTGAGGAAAACTGCAGAAATATATTGTCTTATAGTTCTGGAAGCCAGAAGTCTAATGCCATGGTGTCAGAAAGGTCATGTTTCCATGTAGGGAAGAATCCTTTGCTTCTCTCTGGCTTCAGAACATTGTTATGTGGCATTCTCCTGTGTATCTCCGTCCTCACACAGCCTGCTTCTTTTAAGGACATTAGTCATACTGAATTAAGCACCCACTCTGTTTCACTATGACTTCATTTTAACTAAACTAATTGCATCTGCAGTGACTCTACTTCCAAATAAAGTCATACCTTGACATATTGGACATTAGGACTTCAACACACTTTTAATGGAATCTATTCATTTCATACTGGTACTCTCATTACCTTTAAGTAGGAGCAGGACCTGTGTGATAGCTCCTACTTATTTCCTGATAGTCAAGATTTCTGTCTTCTCATTTTCTAAATCTGTGCCTACCTTGTCAGAGCATTTTAAATTAATCATTTTTTTTTTTCACAATTGGGAATAGAATCCAGGGTCTTAAATATCCCAGGCAAACACTCTACCACTGAGCTGCTGGCTCAGCTAATTAATTGTGTGGAAGACCTCCCACTGTGTTTAATAGTCTCTGTCGTTTTCTCATTTCCAGTCTTAGTCTCCTCTTTTCTATTTATTATTCCCTCCCTTTGCCTGCACTGGGTTTGTTTCTAGTTTCTTGGGACAGGGAGTTGGACTATTGTTTTACCCCTCAGGAGGTCCTGGGGGACACTGTGGTGTTGAGTCTGCCTGTCTTCTGCATGACATTAGTACTTAATCCCAGTCCTCTCAACTGCCTGAGTCTGAAATCATGAGGAAAGTGATGCCTGGTGAAAGTCCTGTATTTGAGTTTCTACTTCTAGTATTTCCTCCCTCTTTACCCCCAACCCCCACTTCCCCTGCCTCAGAATCCTCGAGAGAAACGATGTAAGGCAAGGAAGATTTGTCTTAGCTCTTGGTTTTGGAGGGTTTGGTCCCGGTCTTTTGGCCCCATGATGTACTTGAGCAGTATATCATGATGGGGGAGCATGTGGCTGAAGAAAGGTGTTCACTTCATGACTGAAAGAAAGCAGAAAGGAACAGGAAGCAGCCAGGGACAAGATACCCCTGAGGACCCAATCTGGGCGACCTACTTTTTCTAGATAGACCTCACTTTCTTAAGTTTTTTTCAACCTCACAAAATACCATCAGACTAGCTAGGGACTAAGTGTTTTAACATATGAACCTATGAGAGATATTTCATATCTAAACCATAACATGGCAATCAAACAGGATTTTGATCCACTGTTGATAGAAACTTGACAGATTGGGAGTGACTGTACCAGGGACCAGAAAATTTGAAAGTTTGAATTGTGATTAGGTCATAGCACTACCATAGCAGATGGTGGAGAACATCCTCAGGTAAAAGGAGCCTGACATCAAAGTCAATGTCTCCAAGGCTTTTAAATGATGTGAAAGTGATGGGACATAGGTGTTAACATCATTTTCAAATTTTTAACAATTCGTTCTTCCTGTGAACAAAAACTTCCCAGCAAAAAACCTGCATCTGCATCTTCAACTTTATCCTCTTAGAAGTAAGAGTTGTGCTTTTTATCAATATTCTCATGATTTTAGAAAAAGCAGTTTTTCATGGTATCTGAGGCATTGTTTCATAGGTTTTACTCACTGTGCATTCTGTTTTGGTTGCTCCTTTTTTCTTCTCCTGATTTTTAGAATATTTTTAACTTGCTGGGAAAATGTATTTTGCCACATTCATTTTCATCCTTCCTGAATACCATCTTTTCTGACTTCTTAATATTTAAAAGATATTTTTGTATATATTTAAGCCCTACAGCATGATGTTATAGGATACATTTAGACAGTGCAAACTTTACAGTGAAACAAATTAATACTGCTAGTATTTTACACATGAACTTGCTTTATTTTGTGGCAAAAAGGGGCTAAATTCTATCCAGCAGGAGTCTTCAATACAGAATAATTTTATTAACTCTGATCCTCTTGTAATTAAGTGACTAGATTTACTTGTTCTCTGTGCTACTTTGACTTGCATCTTCCCATTTCCTCTTGCAGCTCTTTTTTTTTTCTTGAAGGTCATTGAAACATAAATTACAAGAGAAATGACCTTGTGTTCCTCTTTTAAGAATTAGAACATTTATTTTAATAAACAATGCAATGTTCTCATCTAAGAAAACTGATACTTCCCTATATCATCTAACATGCTGTGTATAATCAAGTGTCTGTAAATGTTCCCTGAAATGTTTTCTTTAGCTCCTCTGTCTTTTTCAATTAAAATTCATTAGTTGGTCATTATTTAGATTTTGGATCTAGAATATTATCTCCTCTTGACCCCCCTTTTTCTTATTAAATTGACTTCTTTTTCATAGTGCTGATATACTTAGAAAATGAAAATATAATGTCCCCACTGACACTTGTATATATAAAAACAAAACCCACTAAATAATTTTTGGTGTAACACATCTCATGATTTTATATTCCTGTAGAAACAAGAAGGCCAAAAATAAAAGACAAAAAATAAAAATCAAATTTCCTCACTATCAATCAGATCCTAACTGCCTGGAACCCAATCTGGTTACTTGTGATGTCTCATATAGTTAAAGAATAGCCCCTGGTATCTCACCCCCAGGTGGGCAGTCTCAGGAAGGGCAAATAGTATGACAACATATACTACCTAACAAGATGGTGAGATACCAACCTCTCATATATTCAGGCATGACCCCACATTAATGGCTCAGGAGACAAAGCCAGGTAACTTAACTACTACAAAAGGACTGCATCCCATCTCGGGTATGCAGTTCTCTGAGACTTTGCTTGTCTAAGGTGCTTATTTGTTATTAAATTTTTGCATCAATTTTGGTTGGGTAAAGTCATTGTTCTTCTGAAATTCAAATTTCGGTGATTATCTTATCTGATAATTTTACTTTTGGGGAACGTCAGGCCAATTGTATTATAGGGTGACAAAACTTTTGTTTGTTTTCCAGTGATTTGGTTTTGTTAGAAATTTTTACAGATATATTTTATAGATAGTGTTGTATATTTTATACTTGTATACATGTGTGTTTGTGTGTGTGTGTGTGTGTGTGTGTGTGTGTGTTTGCTGAAGTTAAAATCTAGGGCCTTGCATATGCTAAGCAAGAGTAAAGTTGCATGTTTTGTGTCACATTAGGAGGGATGTATTAGTGAAGCTAAGTTTGGATACAAGATGAAGATGATGATGATGATGATGACTAAAGTTTTCTAGTTAACGGGTACTTCATTGTTTTGGAATTGCTGAATAATATGTAACATGAGATTTTGAAACCTGGTGAATACTTCTTCCAAATCACCCTTTGTACAATAAATTTAACATTCATTAGTGACTATTTCCTGAACCAATTATTACATTATGATTTGTGAAATGGTTTTTTAATTTATCATTCCTTCTGCACATTTTGCTCACCTTTGTCTATAAAGAAGAATTTATGATCTGTGCTGGACTACTTTAATGTCAACCTGACACACCTGGGTTGAGGGAGCCTTAATTGGGGAATTGTCTCCATTGGACTTGCCTGTTGTCATGTCTGTGGGGTATCTTCTTGATTATTGAGTGATGTGGGAGTCCGCATCCCACTGTGGCTGGTGCCAACCATGGGCAGGTGGGCCTATGTTGTATAAGAAAGCAGGTTGAGCAGGGGCCAGGGGAGCAAGCCACTAAGCAGTGTCCCTTCACGGCCTGTGCTCCAGCTCCTGCTTCCAGGTTCCTTCCCTGAGTTCCTACCTTGGGCTCCCTGATGAACTGTGACCTGGAAGATGTAACCTGAATAAACCCTTTCCTTTCCAAGTTGATATTGGTCAGAGTGTTTTGTCACAGCAATGGAGAATCAAACTGGAATATGCTCTTTTATTCTCTCTCAATATTGTGGCAGGAGAGTAGAGACTAAAAAAAAAAAAAAAAAAAAAAAAACTGCATCAAGTTGAACATATTTTGAAAGAAACTGGTTGGCTAAGAGACACTGGAAAACCTTCTTCACCTGGTCTTCACACAGCACAGAACATGCTCAAGAAAAGCCCATCATATACAAAGGTGAGAGAGGCAGGCTCTGTGTAGATGACCTATAAAAGGATCTCACAGGTTTTAATCCCAGCATTTGTAGAACACAGGCCTTTTTCTGCCCATTAGCCCATTCTCATCCTCAGGAATGCTTTCCATTTCTTGATCAAGTGTCTCTATTTCTATTTCTAATCATATGTCCCTGGTCAAATTCTTTACCCTGTTTACAAACAAACAAACAAACAAACTGGATAGTTCATAGGTGCTTCTGGGACTCAGATCTACATCTTTAACAGTATCACTGTATATCAATAGAATTTTAAAAATGAAATTTGCTGTAGCCCACCACCACAATTGTTCACTTTATTGTTTTGCTTATTGGCCCAATTGGGCCAATGGAAACCCCCTTCAACCTGCTCTTTCATCTGTAGTATAGTTGGGTATGACCTCATTTTGTCTTTGAGTGTTTGTTTTCATTCTGTCATTAAAGGATGCTCAAGATCATTGTGTACTTTTCTTGGCCAAGAACAGAGAGGTGACCAGCTATCAGCTTAGCCTTCCTGTTCCAAATCCATTGCCTTTGCTCTGTGATCTTGGAATTGGACACCGTGGAACATGCTTGCTTTGCCAGCTGGCATGATGACAAACGTTGTCAGTAGAGGGCACTGGAGGGACACTGCAGAGCTGGCTCACTCAGCCTGTCCCCGGTGTCCTTGTTCTTGCTGCTAAAGCTAGGCTGGGGGCACCTCACATGCAGAACATCCAGTGTTTTGGGCTTCCTTCTTCCTCAGCCTTGGTCATGACCCATGGTTTCTGCTGGCCGGCTGGTCAATTTCAGTCCACCAGCTGCAGACCACCCTGACCTAGGATGTCAAGCAAACCTCATTTGCTCATCTGCTGTTGCAGCTACATTCGTTCTAATGAAGCGTTTTCGTTCTAATGAAGTGTTTTAGGGAGAGTGTCCCTCTCTGTTAATTGGTCCTTGTTTGAGCACTCTTATCCCTATGGTAATCATTAAAGCTGTCTTTCAGCTTCTCTGATTAGCCCCTTATTTCTAGTTACCGATTCTTTGTATTAAAGTTTCCTTTCTCAAATTACTGATGTGTTTTCTGTCTCCTGAATAAATCCTAACTGATGGAGAAATATTACAGGGTCTTTGAATTGTATCAGTATTCAAAGGTGTGATTTCAGGATTAAATTGGTCATGCTTTTGTATTTGAGCACAGTGTTGAGCAGTTTATCAATAGCAAATGAGGCATTTATATTCTATGGCATGTGGGGCAACACAATTAATTTGTGATTATTTCTGGTTGATTGTGATGGGGTTCCAATTGAAGCGAGCTCATCAGGACACCAGGAACCACTTTGACTGACTGATGGTGTCTGTAGGGACTGTGGTATGAGAGTGTATTCTCATAGAAAAACTTTCCTAGTACCTAGATGTGCTCACTCATGTGTTAATATTTTCACAGTATCTTCTTAAATATAGATCTCTAGTTTATCTGGAGATCATTTTGATATGTACTGTAAGATATGGATCCAATTTTATCTTTGCCCAGCTAGATACCTCGTCACCCAGTTTCATTTATTGAAAAGCCCATCTGTCCCTAAGTGGTCTTAGACACCAACTTTATCATAATTTCTACAAGTATTTGGTTTATTTCTGGCCTTATTACTTTCTTTCATGGATCTGTTTATATGTCAGTACCACAATGCTTCAATTAGAGAGGATATTAGAATAGATTCTTCCTTTCTGCTGTCATTTTCTTAAGAATTTTTCTTTATATTCTTATATGCTTGTTTTTCTGCATAAACTTCAGAATTAGCTGGCATAGCTCCAGGGAAAAATTTAGTTTTATTTATATATTTTTGAAGATTTTTTTATGTGCATGTGTGTTTATGAGCATCATGTGCATGCAGCACCCATGAAGGCCAGAAGATGGTGTCAGGTCCCCTGGAACTGGAGTTACAGGTGGTTATGAGCCATATGATGTAGGTGCTGGGAACAGAACTCACATCCTTTGCAAAAGTACTAAGTGCTCTTAATGACTGAGCCATCCCTTCAGTGCCTAATCATATGTTTTGTTGAAATAATGTTTATGTATATATTACTTGGGGAAATTTGACATTTTATGGTGTTGAAAAATCTTATGAAAATAAATGTTATCTTTCCATTTGTTCAAATCTTTTTCTAGTTTTCAGGACTATTTTTATGGTTTTCCTAATATAGTTCTTGCATATTTCCTATTCGGTATTTTGTTTATATAACAAGGGCATGTATCTCTCTTCCAAATAGCTGCCTAAAATACTGTCTTACAGAATTTATTGTTATTTTCAATATTGATCCTTTGTCTGTCAAATAAATGATATCCTCTATGTAGAGTTATAATTTAATATTTTAACAATTTTATGCATATGGATGCCTATTGGCATTAGTTTATATCTCCAAACAATGTTAAATAGTAGGGATAAGGGAATGTACTTCCTTTAATCTTTATTTTTATTTTATGTGTACGAGTGTATTGTCTGCATGTGTGTAAGAGTACTTGTGTCACGCAATGCCCGTGGAGGTCAGAAAAGGGCTTTGGATCCCCTGGAATTGGAGTTACTGACAGTTATTAGTTGCCATGTGGCTGCTGGGAATTGAACCTCGGTTCTCTGCAAGAGCAGCCAGTGGTCTTAATCATTGAGCCATCTCTCCAGCCCCACTTGCTTTAATCTTAATGGTAATGTCGCTAATGTTTCTTTCTTGAGTATAATGTTAGTTTTGGAGAATGAAGTTTAAAATATCTCATCATGTTAAAGAAATATCCTGTCATTTTATTTTATGTTATATATACAATCAGGAATGGGCCAGGTGTGGTTGCCCACATCTTCAACCCCAGTACTCCAGAGGCAGATCTCTGTGAGATTAAGGTCAACCTGATCTGTATATTGAGTTTGAGGACAGCTGAGGCTACAGGGAGTCCTGTCTCAAAAACAAACAAGCAAGCAAGCAAACAAACAAACAAATGAATCAGGAATGGATGTTGAAATTTGTCACAGGCTACGTGACATTTCCAGTTCAGTTATTTTCCCTTTCCTTTATCATGATTTGCTTCAGGCCATACACTTTACTTGTCTAGGGACGTTGCACTGACCTGGCAACTTGTGCTGAACAACGGAATTTAACTGAAAGTGGCAGAAGGCCAGTTCTGAGCTCAGTATGTCATGTTTCTGTTCACTCTGCTTGTGTTTCTGCTTCTCCCATCAGAAAGTCATACCCTGAGTAGTTGCTGACTCCAGACAGAGACATATGGAACAGACCTGACTCTGAGCTGTAGCCTGAAGTATCACTACCTGGTCAACTCACAGACTGGTGGAAGAGGAAAGTAGTGATTAGGTGTCGTAAGCCACTGAGATAGACAGATACTGGGAATGATTGTTCTCATTTCTGTAGCAAGAAAGAATCCAACATCCTTTCAGTACCTACAGATCTAATTATATAATAGTTTTCTCCTTACATCTAGAAATAGAGTGAATTATAGGAATGAGTTCACTAATATTGAAGTATAACGGAAATAAACTTCCCACAGTGATGGTAGACTCAATATGATTTTAGATTCTGTTTGCTAGTATTTTATTTTGTTTTTTTTCCATTTTTATTAATGAATGAGAATGGTTTGCAAATTTATGAGCATGGGTGAGTACATACAATCTCTTGACCATTTTGAGTGTCAAGTTATGCTTGTCAAATAAAAGTTATGTAAGAGTTTTCCTTCATTTTATCCTACTAAAAGTTAACACTAAGATTGTTCTTCTAAAGCCTGATACAATTCCTATGTCACATTGTTTGGAGCTATATTTTATAATTAATTCATTTATAAATTGAAATTTTTATTTTTTGAAAATTTCATGCATGTATACAATTTATTTTGATCATATCTACCCCTCACCCTCACAACTACTCTCAGAACCCCCATCACCTCTCCCTCCCAACCTCATGTCCTTCTTTTATAATCAATCTTTCTCTCTCTTCCTCTATCTCTTCTTCCCTCCCTCCCTCCCTCTCTCCTTTCTTTCTCCTTTCCTTTCTCTCTCTCTCTCTCTCTCTCTCTCTCTCTCTCTCTCTCTCTCTCTCTCCTCTCTCTCTCTTTCTTTCTTTCTTTTTGAGCCTGGTTCTCACTACATAGTGAGGCCCTGGCTGGCCTCAAACTCACTATGTACACCAACCAGGCTGGCCTCAAAGTCCCAGCTCTCCTTTTTTTCTCTCTTTCCCACTGAGTCCAATTAGTGCTTCCCATATGCACACAAGCAGGCGGTAATCGACTGGGGCATGGAGAACCTAACCAGTGGTCATGTTCTTAAAGAAAAGTAGCTCATTCTTTGATAATTTTCCCCTTCCTCAGCTGAAATTTGTCTTCTTATGTTTTCTATCCATTTCAGGTTCAATTTTGTCACACAGATGTTTCCTAACTTATGAAGCTTCAAGTTATGATTTTGCAACTTAGTGATGGTAGGAAATTATCACATCAGTACTTTGAAGGTTGATCTCCTCTCAAATGTTAGTTACACTCGGTATGACACTTTCTCCTGATATTACATAGTGGCAGTGACCCCAGCAGTCAGTCAGCTGTATGAACTTGAGGGAAACACCTGATACCCTTACAGATTACTGCATTATTAAGATGCTAGGCTAGGCTGTTTTGGTATTAGATACACTTTTTTTTTTTTTTTTTTTTTTTTTTGAGATGGGTTCTAACTATGTAGCCCTGGCCAGCCTCCTACAGAGATCCACCTACTTCTGCCTCCAAAGTGCTGGGATCAAAGGCATGCACTACAGGGCCTGATACAAATATAACTATACTCTTGTTAAGAGACAAGAACAATTCTATTCCATCTTGAACACTACAGTAAAAGACTATGGCAACATGACTGAGGCATTTAAAGAAAAACTATTTTAAGTAGTCAGGTTTAAAAATAATAGCCTTACCTCTTGGCTTTTTTTTTTTTTTTTTAATCAGCAGCACTGTTTCTGGGTGTTTTACAAATGTTCTGATAAGGAGGTAATTTGAATGTCCCAGATGGCTAGGCTGAAAAAGATCTTCCAGAATCTTGGACTGCAGACATACTGGGAATTTTCACTTGGTCTAACACTGGATAACTCTTCCCCTAAATTCTGCAAACTCCATTCTGTTATCTTTAGTTCCTGTCTCAATGAAGTGACCTTTGCAAGTAAACTTTCTTCCTCACTGTGCTTATTATAGTGGTCTCATGAACTAGATCCCATTTCTTACTGGAAAAAGTTGAGGCATGAAATTAAATGAGATGTTTTGTGGATAAAATGTGTCTACCCTCTTTCCCTTTTGTTTCCACAAATTTGCTTCCGTTTACTTTCAAAGACTTCCCCAGACAGTTTGAGATCAGGTCCTGATTCTGCTTCACAGCTATTCAACATCTCTGGCTCCCACCCAGGTCGTAGCTG
Source organism: Nannospalax galili (assembly GCF_000622305.1). Lineage (NCBI taxonomy): Eukaryota > Metazoa > Chordata > Mammalia > Rodentia > Spalacidae > Nannospalax > Nannospalax galili. Next base: position 303,667 of record NW_008329033.1, read on the forward strand.
GGGTTAGAGAACCCCAGACCCCGGCTACCGTGCAACTCCTCTAAGCTCAGAAGCCTGGGGCCCTCTCCCAGGTCACGGCTTGGAAGCCTCAGACACACCAAGCAAAGGAGCCAACCTCACCAGTTTGAACCACCCTGGGAACGGTTGGGATGCGCCTCCAGGGCTGCAGCCCACCACCTAGTATTTTATTTTTAATTCATGAATTTTAAGTCTCCTGCCTTTGTTTTAGGGATATAGAATAGTTTAAAATTTCTATGTAGAATATCAAGAAGCTGGGCTGGAGAGATGGCTCAGCAGTTAAAAACACTGGCTGCTCTTGCAGAGGACCTGGGATCGAGTCCCAGCACCCATAGGGCAGCTGACAACTGTAACTCCAGTTCCAGGAGAATACAATGTCCTCTTCTGACCCCCGTGATGCGCTTAAACACATTCAGACGATACACTCAAGCGCATATAAAATATGTAAAATATGTCTTTTGAAATATTAAAAATAAAAAAATATTTTTAAAAGAATAGAGAAGAGTTTGGGTGTGGTGACGCATGCCTTTAATCCCCAGCACTCAGGCGACAGAGGCAGAAGGATCTCTGCAAGTTCCAAGCTACCCGAGGCTTCATAGTGACACCCTGTCTAAAACAAGTGAACAAATAAAAAATAGTTGAAGAGAAAGAGGAAGAAGCTTGTGCTCCCTGAAACTTTAGATTTTAATAACACTGAGAAATTTGGTTATCACCCAAAATACCATTCAAAATTACAACAGGATTTTTTTCTTTGCTTCTTATCTAAGAATGATTAGGATACCTAGAAAGCCAACATAAGGTTCCAGAAAGGTCAAGAAAGCAGTAACTTTACTGCACAATTTAATGGAGAATGATGAAAACTTAAAAACAAAACTTTGATGCTGTCTTTCATTGGCTTCTGCATTAGCCTTGTTATAATTAGACAAGAAGACTCCTGGGAGGGCCTTGTGCATCTGGAGGGGTTCTGACTGCTAACTCCCAGGTAACCTTGTTCCATTGCTCCTGAAGACCTTAAATTGCTCTTAGGTCAAGCAAGTTCATTGAAATGGTTACATTTTAGTAACTGAAAAAATATTCTGGGAAACCAAGTAAGAAATAATACCACCAGACTCTTGTTACATTCAAGATATAAGATTTATTCACATCAACAAAAATAATCACAACAAAATATACACTGATTTAAAAAACAAGGGATTATAGTGACAGAGAATGTTATAGTTTCTCTTTTAATTATGTAAAAGCATCTTGCTTGTTTCGCATACATTTTTATTGAAAAGAATAACAATCATTAAAATGCAGCGGCAGTTTGTATTTCTTCTATGGCAAGGACAAAGTGTGGAAGCTTTTAGGGTACAGGAGTGTTTCTATGAAGCAACAAACTAAGCTAATGACCAAAAACATTAAGCATTATCCTTCTCCACACACGTACGTCCACTCGCTAAACTGAGAAGTAAGCATTTCACATTCTTGTTTAACTGTTTTCTTTTTCTTTCTTTCTTTCTTTCTTTCTTTCTTTCTTTCTTTCTTTCTTTCTTTCTCTTTTCTTTTTTACTAAAGCAAAGTAAGAGGCTCCTTTTAATTGACCTCTGAAGATGCACTATCTAATTCATGAGAAATACGAAATTTCAGATATTTATCATCCTCCTTACTCTTAGGATCTAGGACTAGCTTGTCTTCATGGCTGTGAAACTCATGGCTGTGAGATTCCTGGCTGGCTTTGGAATTTTCCCTGTTGTCAATCACATCAGCATGCTCAGAGCTCTCATGACTGGCCTTCTGTTTACCCTCTCTGGGTTGCTCGTGGCTGTGGGATTCTACACTCGGTTCATCCAGCTGACTTGATTCATGACTGTCCCAATCAGAGGGCACATTCAGAGACTGTGCCACAGGGACGGCCTTGAGTAAATCATCCAAATCCTTGCTTTCCATGTGTGAGGTGAGATCTTCATGTGTAGCATCAGGATACTGAACCAAACATAAATTGAAGAATTATACAAACAGCCAGGGATGAGAACATTATAATTCTTTTTTTGATCTCTAACTTTTTGACCAAATCATAGTAAATATTTTTTAAACTTTGACTGAAATAAAAAGATGCTAGCAAGTACTTCTTAGTTTATCAGTAAATTTCATGTAAGTCACATCTAGTTCAACAAGTACATCACTGATGTAAGTAATGAAACCTATAAGGCGGTCTCATTATCTCAGATCTATGGTCAGAGAAATTGAAAGTTAAATTGCAAAGTGAATAGTAAATGTCAAGTGTAGGTCAAGTCTAGATCCTTTGACTAAACTTATTCTAATTGTGACTGTATAATTTAGGCACTTAGCTGTGAAATATGACCACTATATTTCACAAATAATTGCTGTTTTCTGAAGTAGTTTTTGAACTAAAATGAGTGGTTATAATATATTTCTTAGAGCCTGTATTTGGAAAAATGAAATTGTGCGTGAGACAAAATTAAGTATATATTTATATATTATACAAAGTTAAACTAAGACCATCACATAGGAAAACTTTGTATTCATAGGTCATAATGTAGACTACAAAAATGGATGTTTATTGCTGAACAATTAATGACTATGCATACTCTGGTTTCCTTGAGGTAAGCTCATCACAACCATTTGATGTGTCAGACAAGGGATTTACCTGGATATCAGAAATGTGGATCTTCCTAGACTTTGACCGTAGTCCATAAGCCAAACTATCACCTCGAGCATCAACGGTGTATACTGTAGGAACAACTGGAGTGAAAACTTCTGTTTGTGGAATATCAGTGGGAGTATCAGTGAAGAGTTCATCAGATTCGTCAGAGTGGTGAGACTCATCAGAATGGTGAGAATCATCAGGATCATCAGCATCATCAGTGTCATCTGAGTCAACAGAATCCTGGCTATCCACGTGGTCTCTGTCGTCATCATCATCATCATCCATGTGGTCATGACTTTCGTTGGAGTTACTTGGGAGAGTCTAAATTACAGATCAAGATGACTCAACAAATTAGTGCTTGGGTTTAATACTGCACTTAAAAAAACTTTATTTACTTTCAAGATCTTTGCATTTGCAATATACTCCATGGATTTATGTACTGAAGTGGACAGCTTTTAATTGTCCATTTAACACAGGGATAAATGAAATGACATTCTGAGGCACTTTTCTGGTTTTCCAATGGAAAAAACCCATTTTCTTAGATATTTATGAGTCAAGCTTTGATAACATTTTCTCTTGTATATAGTAAACCTTATTTAGCTTGCTAAATTCAATTATGTAATAGACAACAGTAAGATTGATTTTTTCCTATGAAATATGTTTTCAAGATATCAAATCATCTAAATTTTAATGTATAGATCTAATCTATAATTCCTTCCCTATTATCATAGATAGTCAAGAGCTGACTCTGTTATGCATGGGTATACAAACTGTAGTGCAAATCCATCCATTGATTTAGGAGTTAAGATCTATTAAACTTCAAATCAGCAAATAAATGGCTCCTTTATCTAGTTTTCCTTATTAGATATTCAGATTGAATCTTAAAAATATTTATTTGCTCGCTCAGCAAATAAGAAAGACCACTTATCAAATAAACTCTTATGCTAACAGGAGAAGCATTCTAAGGTCAAACAAATTTTGGCTTGGCTAAGGCATTAATGGTATACTTGTCAGATATTAGATACCCTAAGTACGTTGCAAGATGCTTAAAGTTTCAAGCAACAGGGATGAGACATTTTCTACAACACGAAACTTATCTGAAGAACCTTTGTATTTTTGATGTTTAATAAATGCCTGCTTCCTTTCTGAGCAAGTGTTTAAATGGGGATTGCCTAGAACACTTGCTAATGGAACTGCATCTGAAGGGAATGATGGAATGGCTTCCTTCAGCTCTCCAACAATGGTTCTCAATGAACACGAGAACTTACCTCTTGTTTAAAGTCATCAGTTTCTTCAGAGGACACTGCATTCTGTAAAAGGAAGGGCACATACTGGCATACATCATACATGCTCATCTGTTTTCAAAAATTAGTCTTTTCAAGCTAAAGCAGGTCTTATTTGTTCAGCCTGTTTAGTGGATGGCTTAGAGCGGAGAGAAGCTGCCATGGTACATCCATTGGCATTCTAGGCACCCATTTACCGATAGGCGAGAAAGATCTTGCTGGCTAGGCTGAATGGCTTGATTGGTAGCTGTCTATCATTGTTTAGTCTTCAAAAACTAAAAAAAACAAAATTACCTGTGGTGCTAGAAGATTCTGTTTCTGAGAGGGGTCAGGCTTCAGCCATGTGGCCACTGCATCTGGGTGTTTGCTGTGAAGCTATTTAAAAAGTGTGCATTTCTTGTTAAAAAAGAAATATGGGAATCTTCAAGTGCTAAACTTGTAAAACAGCTATACTTTACCATTCCCGATGGAACAGCACAATGTGCATGCATACAGTCAAAATGTCAGAGATTGTTTTTATAGCTTACTTTTCTTATTGATTCATTTAATAGAACTTACCATGGGCCAGTTCAAAGTAATTTAAAAATATTCATGTGGTCCCATCAATCCCTAATGAGGTAGACCACTATTTCCCTGATAATTCCAAATAGGAAACTCAGCCACAACGTGGTTAGGTGGTACTAGGTGGCAGAGGCAACATTCAAGGCTGGCACACTGGTGTCAACACTCATCTCACTTTGTGCTTTCCTATCCTACCTTTGCTGGATGAAAGTTCCTCTCAGGTAAACACTCTAAAGCAGAGGTACCCTTAAGTGCTATGAACTTCATTATTTCTTCTCCATGGAACAAAGAGAAATTCTCTAAGACTGTGCTATCTAAGATGGCGTTCTTAGTCATGTGGCTATTTAAATGTAAGTTAATATTAAAAAAATAAAAACTCAATTCCCCATTTGCACTAGCTATGTTTGAGTGTTCAACAACCATAGGAGTCTAATGGTTATCAGACAGCGAGAAATACTATGTTAACACCATTGTATAAAAATTCTACTTCTCTGAGCTGTTCAAGGTGGAAACAGAACAGCATTTTCTTTAGCAAAATAATTTATCTGGACGATGATAATGCACTAATGCAGAGGAGTGAAAATTGCTCTGCATACGTGTCCTGTGATCAACTGTGTTGATTATACTCTGTAACCTCACAGCCATGTCATGAATGACAACCTCACCCAAGGCAGGAGTGAGTAGGAAACTGGACCAGTGGGGAGCACTTAGCTGGTCTAAACAGGACAGCTTCATGCTGGTTTCTCAGAGAGCTTTTGTTGAAGGAAGAAGTTGTTTGCTTTACACAGATGTAAAACTACTGGACTGGATGAGTTAAAATTTTCATATATATATATATGTCTTTTTTCATATAGCACATGTGATAAAGGCTCAAGAATAACACACTTACAAGTTAAATTTATATTTTAGAAAAGTAATGGGGAGAATATGTAGATAAGTGAAATCAACAGGCTAAAACATACTCAGTAATCCTAACACAGATAACCAGTGTTCATCTTCAGTGGTATATGCTTACAGCCTTTTACATATTTTCTACTGGATCTATATTTCTAGGACTCTATAAAGCTGGAGTTTGAGCTCTTCACTTATCTCCTAAATACCATTAATGACCTATACTGTTACAACTTCCCCGCTTTCTAAAAATTCATCCTTGCAATATCACACCCCACACAGAAATACACTAACACATCCATACTGTCTTCATTAAGCAATGGAGCTGCAGTGACCCCAGGCAGATCTATATTGGCTTTTATTCTGTTCATGTGGAACTGAACTCTATGTGCCTTTTTGTCCAAACTCCTTAGGACAAGGTCCATTTGTGTTTGGCTGGCATAGTTTCATCTATTGTAGAGGAGCAGGTATGTCGATGCTGCTGGTCAAACAATTATAATAAATGAAGACTTTGGTTTGGCTTTATTCTTGTTTAGAAAAATGTGATCTAAAGTCAGCTGATGAGCACAATAGATTCAAACAGCATAAATAGACTTTCATTTCACAATGGGCTTCTTAACAAGCATCTTAGGGGGTATTGTCAGTATTATGGGCCTACGAACAGCTCTGGCCAACATCTGAGGTGAATTTTAAACTCAGTCTTTCATTAAGCAAAGCAAAGGATGGAATTTTCTGCTTCTAGAACATAGTGCTGATTCAATGAAAGAAAAGGTCACACAAAATCCTAGAATACATTTTATGTAAGTAACAACAGTCTGGAGAATAATTGTATTATGCTAAAAAGTCTAAGAGAACCTATTAATTAAAAACTATACCCTGTTTGATACTGGTATGATCTATAGTAAGTAATCAATAAACACTTGCAAATTAACAGGTCTGATTATGAAGACAAATATAATGGCAACAAATAAAACAATATTTGTTGTAAATTTTGCAATGCTTGTATAAATTCTTCAGTTATGTGATAAAGCTAAAAAATTCTTACCTGCTTTTCCTCAGAGCTGCCAGAATCAATCAGTTTAACCTTTAAAATGGAAAAGTGAAGAAAAAAATATGGTGTGAAAGTGTTCTTAGCACATGTATTTTGAAGAATTTTCTCTAAGATTCAACCGTACTCACCGGGAGAGAGGAGGCAATGCCAAAAAGACAAAAACAAATCACTGCGATCTTCATGGTGGTAGTTTGTTCTGCAAAATATTTTGTACAGAATACTTAATATCCTCTTTACACTACCGCATTACAGAATAACCAGAGTAAATTGTATTCTACACAATCTTTTCTACCTCTTAGAGAAAACTTTTCAGTGCTGTATGCTTTTGAGTTAATATTTGCATGCCATCTTTCTCCCCATCTCTCACTCTTTGCAAGGGAGAGGGGAATTTCACGACCCCATATTTATTCAACTTTTAGAGTTCCAGAGCTTATGCCATCACTATCTGACATCTGCAGCTATCTACACCTAAAATCAGCTCCATAGCAATTTGACAATTAAAATAATAGTAGTGTGGGAGAAGTTTTTTCAGGGAAGAAAAAACAAAAAGAAAAAATAGTGCTGTAAAAGAAAATTGCTTTCTCCATTCTTCCAATATACATTTAAAATGTGGTTTTTAGCGTGCATGATTAACAAAGTGGTGCTTAGGGGAAATGAAGATGTGTTGGAAATCATTTAAGTAAGAGAGTCAGAAATTTGAAATGAATATTTCAAACAGCCAGCTGCTTTTCTGTGCATGGTAATGAATCTTTGTACTATCATATAGTTATTAGTGACATTTTTAAAAGCCAATGCAGAGATAAGATATGAAGAAAGGGCCCCCTTTAAAAATGAGTTAGTTTATTAAAGATAACAGTATTGATTACATTACCATAAAAGATGCTTCTTTTAATTACCTCCATAATCACCTAGCCACTTTAAAATGATGCAGCAATAATAATTCCAATGAAACATTGAGCTTTACTGTGTAATTGGAAGCAATAGTTTCTGTCCTTTTGCAGACTAGCCAGATTTATTTTTAACTTTTATATCGGACTGACTTTGAAAATACCTGGAAGCCTCTGACCCAGGAGACCTGCAATGTACCTGACCTGCTTATTCAAAAAGACTACAACAGTGTAAGTCAAACTAACAGCATTACAGTTAAAATGATCTTTATACCTTGGACTTCCCCATAAAATTCAGCCAAGTAAATGTACAGTCATTGTAGCCAACCTCAGGCTTACCTTGGCTGGAGTCTCCCACAAATGCTGCAGCCTGAGACTGCAAAGCTGGACGATGCTGAGCTCCTGACTCTGTCCTGCTGCTGACAGCTCAGACCTCCCAGAATTTAAATGCTGTTCCAGACATTCTCCACCAACACAGGGGGCGGAGTGATGTGTCATGAGGTTTCTGCCACTGCCCAGCCCACCTGCTCCCACACTTCCCCCACTGGTTTTGTGGTTAAAAAAAAAAAAAAAAAAGAAAGAAAGAAAGAAAGAAAGAAAAGGAAACACACACACTCCCACAGTTAAAACATTACTTATGTACAATATCATTAACTACCTTTCTCATTTACGGGATTGGCATTTAGATTTCCGGAAGAACATTCAGGGATCCATAAAGAAGAGAGGAGTAAATAGTTCTTATAAAATTTTTATTTATGGTTTCTGAGTTAGTAGAAAAATATTGTCTTAAATGAAATGAACTAGGATGAATTTTTATTTTAGTTTAAGTTACAAATAAAGGTTATAGTAGCAACTGTGTTAGTCCTTATCAAACTTTAAAGATTAAGAAGCTATTGTTTCTACAGCAAAGACTCCAGATAACCTCCTTCTCTGCCTTACTACTCAATAGCACAGTTTTGCTGGGGTGTGGTGGCTCATGCCTATAATTCCAGTGCTCAGGAGGCTGAGATAGGAAGATCACCATGAGTTTGAGGCCAGTCTGGGTTACATAGGGTGTTCCAGTTCAGTTTGGGGTACAGAATAAGTACCTGCTTCAAAACAAGCAAGTAAGCAAATAACAACAAAAATAAAGTGAAAAATAAAAATGAATCAAAATACCTCAATTTGTCATTTCAAATATGCATCAACCAGTGTGCCATTTAGACAAACAGCACTGGTGATACTGAAATTCTACTCCTGCCCACTAAGTTGTACCTTCAGTGACCTTTCACAGACAAGGATCTTTGTTGTACTGTTGTACTGATTCTGACTGTGTAAATTATATAACTATAGAAAATAGAAAAAGGGTAAGTTACTCTAGATGAGAAGTTTCCTAAGCAGAGCAGTTTATGAATGGGAGCAGGACTGCCTGATGGACAGTGAAGCTTCTAGACTGACTATGACTTTCAGTCACACTGTCACTAATGCCCTGTGTGACCTTGGGTGACTCACTTAGCTAGTTACTGGACAACAGATTAGTATATGTAAAGTTAACAGTACTTCCCACATATTAAATGTAAAGTTTCTGTTATTTTAAGTGGTTTGTATGTTAACTATCACTGAAATTTTTGTTGTTGTTTTCTGAGACAGGTTCTTTGTGTAGTCCCAGCTGGCCTGGAACTTGCTGTATAAACCAGGCTGACCTTGATCTCTGATGGAGATCTACCTGCCTCTGCCTCCTGTGTTCTGGGATTAAAGGCGAGGGCCTCTAAGTACAGGGGCATGTAATTATGATTTGTAATGTCTTTAAGTCAGGAAAAGATGTAAGATCTTTAAACTGTATACATTAAAGAGTAATTTGAGAATAGCTTATATTTCTGAATTTTTTTCCTAGTTTGTCTCTCAGCATATATAAAGTTCACTACTTTTTAAGAAAAGTAAATTTTGATATCTGTATTAACAAAACCTTACTAAGTAGTTAAAAGGTATTCAAATGAGTGAAAATTATGGGTGAAGCAGAGTCCTGAATCTGTTTTAAATATTTGCTATTGTTTTGGAATTGCTTCCCATCTTCCTTTGCCTCATGAAATGGAGAACACACTATTACGACCTTATATCTCTGTTGTAAATTTCACGTATAAATTGAGATTAAAGGCAGGTCATATCATTATTGTCATAGTTTCAAGCTGTCAGTCCTATTTATCAAACACCGCTTTTAATATAAATATAAGTTAGGTAATTTCCAGGTAAATAGAGGTTAGTATGTCTAGCACATAAGTCTTGAACATTTAGGGTTTTATTGTCTCTTAATGAATGTATTCCAAATGAATTGATATTGATTTGAATTGATATTTGATTGAAAATTGTGTCATCGGCACACATTTTGCTAAAATAGCACCTATATCTATAAAATATAAATCACACAGGTTATGAAGTTGTAAAATAGGCTTCCTATTTCTGCTTTTAAAAAACTGTTTTGACCTATAAGCACATTACCCATATAAGCTTGTCATGTTTTGAATTTAATGGAGGGAAGTCCACAAATTCTAAAAGCAACACTATTTCCGCAGAGTTCACTATAGTTTACCCTGTGCCCACAGGAATGATTCAATATGAATTAGGGAGTTATAGGAATAGATTTTACTGGAGTCCAGCCAGCCATCTTGAGGTGAACCATATGACCCTTCCAGGAGCTTCTTGTTGTAACTCCAAAGTGTCACAAGATGGCAGCATTATTGAAAGGGCTGGCAGCCCACTGCTTCTGAAGACTTTCTTATTCCAACAGGACAGAACCTCATGCACTTAACGCTTAGCAGCAGAGTTGTACTGCAGCCCTGGAGTTCTCCAGATATCAGAATATCAGGTAAGGAAATATTTCTCAACAATGACCCACTACGCAACCAGGTACAAAGACCAAGAAAACCAAAGCACCCCTGTTCCGCTCTGTTGATGCCTTCAGCAATCCCAGGTTGACACAACTGTCTTTTTCCCTCTTCCTACACTCACTCAAAAGGTTACAGATCCTCAGGTCATGCTCCAAGTCAAGTTTGTGAATTCATGGTTAAAGAATGTGTCTGGGATGCTTTAGTTGAGAAGATGAAGTGATTTGTACTGGGAAACAGTTCTGTAAAGCATGAAGGACACAGTGCCCTTCTGACTTGAGGAGTCTCGTGTTTCTTGCTTTCTGAACTCAAGTATGCTTCTGACATTTCTTCCTGAGTAGGATTTTTTTCCAATTAGAATTCACACATTAAACAATTTCAGCCCTGGAGCTTTATCTATTGTATTTCCAGTTTCTATTCTCAGTTGTTCGGTTCTTAGAATCAAGACTTCAAAATGCCCAAATTCATTATCAATCCTGTCAATGGAAAAAAAGTTTAGTTTTGAAACTGGAATGCAAAGAGTGATTTATGGCCTTTAAATATAAGCACCATAAGAATATATAGAATATAAAAATAATATTAGAGCATAAACAATATTATTTCCCTCTGTGGTATATTGATTTTTGTGTATGTAACTAGAAATGGTATCGCTGTGGCATATGGTACTTCTATTTTTAGTTTAGTTGTTTTTTTTTTTTTTTTAAGGATGATCCATGCTGCTTTCTATAGTGAGGTGACTGAACAAATTTATATTTCTGCCAGAAATTTATAAAAACTCCCCTTTTCCCACATCCTTACCAGCATTTGTTGTTATTTTTCTTCCTTTATGATAGTCGTTCTGACCAGACTGAGATAGAGTCTTAGTGCAGTTTTGCATTTCCCTGTTTGCTAATGATGTTAAACATTTTTTCATGTTTATTGTCCATTTGTATTTAGGCTTTTGAGAACTGTTTATTTCATCATCTCATTTATTGATCTTGCGATTTTTTGATATTTAGTTTTTAGATCTACTTATGTTCTGTATTTTATTTTTAATTTTTTTAAAATTTTAATTGAATTTTTGTTTATTTCAAAATAAGAAATCGCCTTTATATCCCCTGCCCCTTTCATACCCCCCCCCACATACACTGGAGTTTATACATTCTGTCATTCATGTTAAGGCCTACCAGGTAAAGTTAGTTTCCCCAGATGTCCCTCAGTGCAAGTTCATCCACTGGGATCTAGTCAGTCTATGTAGAGCTCTTTCCTTTAAGAAGATCAGCTCTTTCTCACCCAACAGTAATCAGTTACCAATAATTCTTCAACTAAGACTGGGGCCTGCTGTTCATGTCCACAGTTCTGTGCTGGGTTTTTGTCTGCTTAAGGTTGCATGGGTCTTATGCATGTTGACACCATTGCTGTAGGTTTATATGAGAAGGGTCCCAGGGGCCTGTAGGCCTATTTCCGTGTGGTCATGCACCTCCTCCCTGGCTCTTATGGTCTTTCTGCCCCTTCTTCCTCAGTGGTCCCTGAGCCCTGGGTGGATGGGTGGATTTTAATATAGGAGTCCTGTCCAAGGACCCACACTCTGCAGACTCTTAATCTCTGCATTTTGGCCATTTGTGACCTTTTGCATTCCTGGCCCTCTGTTGCATGAGGGAGCTTCATTGATGAGAGCTGAAAGAAGCATTAGTTTTCTCTTCATCCTCTCTTCTATGTTCCATGAGCCTTAGGTGTAGAGTCCATGTCCTAGATGTACCACTTAGACTTGGGCAATGCACAGACAATCTCTGTGTGTGACCAGTTGTGGAACTCTGTATTTATCTGTCTCTTGAAAAAGAAGCTTCTTTGATGGGTGGTGACTGGGATATTTGTCTATACATTTAAGGATGCATATTTTGCACATAGTAAGAAATTACATTTGTCTATGTATGTGACAGCCTTGGAGTTTTCTCTAAGATCTATGACTTTTCCAGCTGTGTGTATTTGGCTAGGTTTACAGTTCCACACCTGAGTGTCCTCCCATTGAGTGGGTTTTAAGTCCAACTAGGTAGCTTGTTGATTACCCCCAAGATAAAATAAAAGTGCCACTACTGCAGCAATGTCATTTGCTGTGCTGGTCATGGATGTGGTTTTTAGGCCTCGAAGCTGGGATTGGACCACCAATATATGCTCTCCCTTAGCAGCTTGGGTAGTGCTTGCCAAAGCTATAAGAGCTAGCCTTCAGGGGAGGTGGCTTCTAGGTCATTTCCAGCTCCATTGCTCCAAATCCTGTGTCTAGAGTATGTCCTGTCTTCAGCAATAGGGTCTTACCATCCAGTCCTGGGAGGCAATCAAGGACTGTGGCAATAGACTGTATAATTTTGGGAGTCTCTTGGACCACCCTGACCAACAACTCAAAGGAAAGTTTCTCCTGTCTGGCACTGTTTCTTGTTATGCAGTCTTCAGCTACACTCATGGACTCATGTAGAGATATTGTATGTGTAATTTTCAGTATGTTTTTGGACTAATACAATTCCCTCTGTTTTTTTTTTTTTTTCATACTAGCTAGGCGCTATTTATCTCTCCTCTTTCCCTGTCTTATCCTTTCTCCCTACCCTCCCTATTTAGAGTGTCCTCATTTTCCCCATTTCTCCCTTGATAATTTCTGTCTGCTATGGTCCCACCTCTCTTGAGATCCTTCTTCCTCTTTATTCCCATAGTTTCTTGTATAGCCCTTCTTCTCTCCCTCCCATTAACTACCCCCTTTTTACACATTTCTTCCTTAGTAACACCTGTCTCCTAATATTCTTCTCTCGGGTTCCCTCTTTCCCTTTCCCTCCCTGGTTCCCTTCCACTTTCCTTGTTCCTGCAGTCTTTTCTTTGTGGTATTCTAAGTAGTTCCTGTGCCTGGATGACCATTTCTTTTCCTAGATTTGGGAGATTTTCACCCATGATTTTAATTAATATTTTTCTATTTCTTTAGTTTGAACTTCTTCTGTGACTATGAGTTATAGGTTTGATCATTCAATGGTGTCCCACAGATCTTACATATGCTTATTCTTCTGTGTCTTTCATTGTCTGAATGTTGTAATTCATCTACCTGTCTTCAAGTCTTGATATTCTTTTCACTTGATGGACTCTATTGGTAAGGCTTTCCACTCAGTTTTTTATTTGACTTATCAAGCTTTCCATTTTCCAAATTCCAATTTTAAGCTTTTTCAGTATTTCTCTTATTATAGTCCCCTATTATTTTATATACTGACTTCTTTATTTCATTCAGCCATCTGTGTTCTCTTGAATTTATTTGCGAGTGTATCAATATCTAATTTGATTTTGTTGAACATTCTTAAAATTCTTTTGATTTTTTTGAGATTTCACCTAACTCACTCTCATGGGAGTCTGTCACTATGAATTTAAAAGTTTTCAGAAAGTCAAGATGCCTTAATTTTTACATGTTTCTTGTGCTTTTTTATTGGTACTTGTGCAACTGAGTTTAGCTTATTGGTCTGATTGTTGAACACGCTCTTTTTTTTTTTTCCATTGGAGGAATTTGTAATGTTTAAATGGGACCAAGTTGTAGTAGCTTTGACATGTCATTTCTCAAGGTTGGACTGGAGTTCAGCTCAGTAGCTGAACTCTTAGCCCGCATGCTCAGGGCACTGGACTTGGTCTCTAATAACCACTTAAAGGGTAGATATTTTTTGTAGAGGTACCGCAACTGATGATAGACCTGATATGAGAATTCAATAATAGGCAATTAAAAACTATTACTACTTTGCCAGGCCTTTCATCCCAGCACTAGGGAGGCAGAGCCAGGCAGATCTCTATGAGATCAAGGTCAGCTTGGTCTACATAGTGAGTTCCAGGCCAGTTGTGGCTACAGGGAGATCCTGTCTCAAAAAGACCAAAAAATAAATGTATAAACAACAACAACAAAACTAAAATAAAAGCAACAACAAAACCAATTACTCTTTCGACTCCAATCATATTCTAGAGTAAAAGAACAGGAATACTTGATGTGTGCTAATATATTAATTATTAAGAATTGGAATGGAAAGGAAATAGTAGGACTAGAGATTTTTATTAGAACAACAGAAGACAAGAGAGGAGGGAAACATAAGTAGAAGAAGAGAAAGGTAAAGATGAAAGGAGGAAATAAGACACGTCCCGCTAAAGATAGTATGGAAAGGGAAAGAGGTAAAGCGCTGTAGTCAGGTAACATAAAACAAGCATGCAGGAGGCTGAGGCAGGGAGAACCCGTACTCCAGGCCCACCTGTGTTCTTTGAGAAAGCCTAATAAGGGATGTTGTTAGGGAGAGAATAAGGAAAGGCAAAGTGAGCCACTAAATTGGGGTTAGACTTTAAATAAGGTAAGTAAAGAATGAAGAAAAGATAACTGGATGGGGATGCAAAGTCTATATGTGGTCTCCAGTTATAGGGGACAGACAAGTCTCTGTACAGTCCCTTGTTGGGGTGAGAGGGCAAGTATTAGTCTTGTCTCTGTGCATTCTCTAATGGGGGCAAGGTAAAGGTGCTAGTCCTGCCTGTGTGGGCTCTAGCATTGATGAGGTGGGGGTGCCAGACCTGACTTGTGTGGTCCACTCTGGCAACAGCTCATGTCAGATTTCCATCTCACAGAACACTGCAGCTCCTTTCTTTTACCAGCTCTGCCTATGTGAAGATAAGTCAAAGGTCCTACTCGACCATGGCTGGTTTCTCTTGGAAGCATGGAAGAAAGGTTTCCTCTGTGTTGACCCTCCTCTTTGTAGACTGGACGTTGGTTCAAGTCCATCTGGTGGGATCTCCTCGGCCTCCTTGATCAAGAGGACAGGTGACTCACCACAGTTACAGGACATTTTCAGAGATGCTCATAGTTCCCTGGAACTTAGTCAATCCAGGGGGAAAGGAGCAAAAACTGTCTTTTAAGTCCCTCTGACCAAATTAGTATAGGTCTCAAAGTATGGCCATTAAACATCCAAGAAGGTTAGTTCAACCAGTTCTGATACTTTTAATTACCATGTGCCATGTAGATAGAGCTTGGGCAAAGGCCAAACATTCTCAGATAAACCTTGCCTAGACATATATTATATTCTTTGATCTAGTTTTATGTATAATTTGTCAATAGGTTGTTGAACTAACATAGTTCCCTCTGGTTTTTTAAAACTAGGTAGGCATTATTTATTTCTCGAATTGTCTATGTTTTCCCTATTTAGGGTGCCCCCTTTTCCCCTTTTCTCCCTTAATAATATCTTTCTCAAATGGTCCCACCTCTCTTGAGCTCCTTCTTTCCCTTTATCCCCTAGGTTCCTTGAATAACCTTCCCTCCCCTCCTCCCCTTAAAATAACCCCATTTTATCCATATCTGAGAGTCCATATGTATAGCTAAAGGCTATATAACAAGAAACAATGCCAGGCAGGAGAGGCCTTTCTTTTTACCCAGCATAGAACTGGGAAAATGAACAGCAAACCCCAATCTCATCTAAAGGAATATTGACAATTGATTGGTGCTAGAGGAGAAATAGCTGATCTTCCTAAAGCAAGGATCTCTAGATAGGCTGACTAGATTCAGCGAATGGATAAGCACTGGGGAATGGCTGGGAGCACCGAAAACACAGTGGCCAGTAACAGGGATGACAGAGTATATGGGCTCCAGTGGCGGGGGGCGGGGGAGCCTATGGGAGGGTGCCAATTGGGAACATTCTGTATGGGTTTATAGATGAATAAGATTGTTTGGGATGTTCTGTATGATATACACACAAAAGAATCAACAAATTAAAAAATGAGTTATATTTTATATTGAAGCATAAAAATTTACTTCATGTTACTTAGTAGAGGTGATAAACATTACCACTGAAATCTACCTGATGACTTTATATCTATATTCAGGTGCCAAGGACCTGAGTTAACTGACTGTGACTAGTAATAATCAGATACATACAGATTAAAGACGCATGTGCAAACAACTAAGCATTAGCAGCATTAAAAATGAGTCTTTCTGTAGCAAACAGTATATTTTAAAATGAAATGGAGATCTTTTTTAAAGGTTAAAAACTCAATTTTATGTCTTACAGGGTTTATACTGAGTTCAATATTGTATAACTGTATTAATTCAACTGTGAACCTAAAAATTTACAGCCACTTTTGAAAGAGATGTATCTTTGCTCTGGAAATTGTGATTGAATATGTTAAAGCTATAATATAATACTTCTTCTGATAATGTGGTTATTAGATTAAAAAATTTGAAAAAAAAAATGACTTCTCTCCACTGTTCTGAGTGTCAAGAAAACAAAAACAAAAACAAAAAAACAAAAAAACCCAGGATTTTCCCAGCATCATTCCTTACTGTCAGTGCAGCTTGTCCATACAGCTGTGGTTTCTCCCTCCCCCTCCCCCTCCCCCTCCCCCTCTCCCATTACTGAAAGCACAGCGTGCATTTTCTAAAGCTCCTTCTTTGTCTAAGGCCCTGGTTCTGACCCTCTGCAGTTCACATGTTAGGAGTGCCCTGCTCCCCTATGGAGGTGGGCCCTTCAGAGTGGACTCCGGACTCTCTAATTTTACTGTTTTCTAAAGTTTCTTTTCTTTCTTTGTTACTGAAACTAGTGTTTTTCTTCTGTCACCCACTCTGGAAGATGGCTACTCTCCTACCTGCTTCAGTTTATTCCCCAGAGAGTTTAGTAATAAGCGCCTGGGTGTGATCCACAATTTTTCTTCCTACTTCAAGGTTTCTGAGCAATCAACCAATTGATTTTCATAACGACTGCACTGGTTTAATTCTTTCTTCACATCCTTGTCAGCGTTTGATGTCATTCATTTTCTCATTTGGACTGAAGTGAGATGCAGTTTCAAATTTTAATTTGTGTTTTCCTAATGACTAAGGATGTTGAAAAGTTTTTCCAATATCTACTGGCCATTTGTATTTCTTCTTGTGAGAACTACATTTCAGTCAAGTCTCCCTACTGATTGGATGAGTTGTTATTTTGGTACTTAATTTTTATAATTCTTTATAGATATTGATGTCAATCCCTCCTAGAATATATACTCGGCAAGGAGACTTTTCCTTTCTGTAGGTTCTCTTTACTCTGCTATTTCTTTTCCTGCTTGACCACCTAGTTTTCTCTGAATTTTGAACATACATGATCGCTTATGAATATAATCCATAATCATTATGCTTGAATCCATGGTATATTTCAGGTGTTGATATCTAATATTTGACAGCACTCAACAATCTGGTATTTTTCCACCACCTCCTCCTGCTCCTCCTCCTTTTCCTTTCCTCCATTTCCTCTCCTTCTCTCCCTCCTTTCTTCTAGTGGTGTTTAGGATTGAACCGAAGGAGCAGGAGCTCATCAGCCTTGTCTTCTGTTGGTCTCCCTCTGTTCTGTGCTGAACTAGTCACATACTCTACCGCAGAGCTATGCTTTCAGTCCTTAATATTTAACACAGAGGAAATTTTAACTCTCATGGTGGCGCACGCCTTTAATCCCAGCACTCGGGAGGCAGAGGCTGGGATCTCTGTGGGTTCAAGGCCAGCCTAGTCTACATAGCGAGTTCCAGGACAGCTGGGCCTACAGGGAGACCCTGTCTCAAAAAGACAAAAAAAAAAAAAAAAATCCTACAATATCTAAGCAATGCCATTCTTTTCCTTATAGAGCTCATTTACTCATGAACATAACCTAAGAATTTTGAAACTTGTGTAATCACTGGGGTTAAGGGAGTGTGGTTAAGCAGGAGGAGGCTTGTGGTAGAGACACTAAGTCTATGTTGGAGTTGACAAGCCTTAAGGGATTGGACTCAAACAGGAAGTCATCTAGCATCCATCACAGGAGCATAGAACTCTACACTGACAGCAGCCTGGAGATTAATACAAAACTAGCAATCAAAGAGGGTTGGGAGAAGGAGATAGGGCTCCAGAAAAGTACAAATAGAAGTGTATCATAGAACTTACATTCAATTAAGAATTCAAATATTACAAAAGAAATTAAATTATAATGGAAAATTATTTCAGTCAGTAAAAATCTAGTAGCTGTAGGGCCTTCTTTGTACAGAAAGAAATTTTCTGGCAATAGCCAACAATGGCTGACATTTTGTAGAATGTCTGAGGGGACGAACATTCTATGAATTCAGTTTATGAAAATACTTTAAAAATTTTGATGTTTGAATATTTTTTGGCAGTTCATTGTAAAGCTCTTATGAAAATGTGGCCATTTCAGTGCAAAATTGAAAAAGAAAAATCAAAAGAGAAGAACCATAAAAACTAGATAGATAAGCCAAATTGGATAGTTTTCTAACTCCACTTGGCTGAAACTTTCTGCTTATTTTACTAGTTACTGTTGAGGAATATGTGACATTAATGTCACTATTCCCTGGCATGCATAGAACAAATAATTTTCTATCAAAATTTAATTTGTTCTGTAATGTTTGAATTTCTTAATAAAATGTAAGTTCTATGGTAATGCTTCTGCAGTTTATATGCCAATAAATATTTTGTAAATAAGTAAATTAATGGTTTATCATAAACATGTATGTTATTCTTATGTAAATTGTGTGAGTCCTGATGCCTTTTTCTGATGCCCCATCTTAAACATCTTCTCCAGATCCCATGGAAAATAGCTCTCACAAATTTTCTCCTGTTATTTCTATGGGATTCAGGACAATCTTTTCACTTGTCTGTGCCTCAGGTTCTTTGATAGAGTTGACTCAGATTATTTTAAGGACAGTTTCAGCTCCAAACTTTAGTGATTTTATGTTTCTTTTTAATCTCGTGATAATAAAATATTGACATAACAACAGGTGGAGCAAGGAGGTTATTAACAGAGATGGTTTGTAGCGAGCTGAACCACATCTAGGAGCTTTAGGCAAGATTCCTGTGCTTAAAGAAGACTGGCCAGGTGGTTGTTAGGTGCTTCTTAAATACCTTAGTTTTATGAACTCTAGAACCATTCTGCTCCTCCAGCCTTATTTCTCACTAGCTCTTCTCCCTTCTGAAAATAAGCATGCAGAGTCACTTGGGGTTCCACAATATGCCACCCTATTTCTAGTCTCTGCATCTTTGCTCACATTACAGGATCCTCATGTGTAGACATCTTTCCCATTCCATCCACATGTGCCTCTGAGACGTTTGCCTTGCTTTGCAGACTAATTCATATCAAGCATTAAAGCATGCTCTACATAGACTTTCCCATAAAGACAGAAATAACCACTCCCCGCTTTGTGTCACTCATTCAGTCTGCACCTCATCTAGCACAGCCGCTGTGCCCCTTTCATTGTCTTGTATGTTAATTTTGTTCTAAAAGCACTCTGCAGGCAGGCAGGCAGTCAAGGTGGCTTATGCAAACTGAGCCATTCCTAATGATTATTTTCCAGTGTCCAGTTTCCTGAAGGCACTCAATAATGAACAATGAACCACTATTGTTCTGACGCTTAGTTCTCTGGTAGCTATTCCTAATATTTTAGTTAACAAATCCAAGAAACTGGAGCTACTCCTGTTTCTTAAAAAATAAAAAAATGCAATTGTTGGGGCTGGAGAGACAGCTCAGCAGTTAAGAGCACTGGCTGCTCTTGCAGAGGACCCGAGTTTGATTCCCAGCACCTACATGGGGGCTAACAACTGTCCATAGCTCCAGTTCCTGTGGATCCGACCCCCTCTACTGACCTCTGCAGGTATTGCATGACACAGGTGCACTTACATACATGCAAGCAATACACATAAAATAAAAATAATAAAATATTTTTAAAATGCTATCATAGAATTTTAAGAATCTCTATTTTCCCCCTCTATTCTCCCCTTTTCTATGCGTTTCTGTGAAGTCCTTCCACTTGTCTGTGTCTCAGGTTCTTCAATAGAGCTGACCCAGGTTATTTAAAACCTGTTTCACCTTGAAATTCTGTGATTTTTATGTTTCTTTTTAGTTCACGAGGGATAAAATATTGCCATTATAACATGGAGAACTAGAGACATCATCCAGGGAGCTAGGGAAGTCCAAATTAGAAAGGAAAAATTCTGCGCAAAGAATCTCTTACAGACAGTAGACAACCGAAAGCTGAAAAGCTAAGATGTTTTAAAGTAAAATAGCATGTGTATTTCCCTACGTTTTAATCAAAGATAAAAATAAATGAACAATATTATATTAGTAAAACCACGTTTTATTTTATTTTGTATATGTCTGTGTTTGAGGCGGGATACATGTGTGGATGTTGGTGTGCATGCACATGTGTACCTATGCAGTTGGTGGTCAGAAGTCAGCCTTGGATGTCTATCCTCAGGAGTCTCTCACCTTTACCCACTTCATCCTTTTGTTGGCCCCTACACTGTGTTTGTAAAGCAGGTACTCGCCCTTAACATATGACTTTAATGTCAATCTCTCGCGTGCTGAGAAGTGTTATCCTGACCTCTCACAATACAAATTTTCTAGAGGCATTTTCTCGGTATGGGTCAGATTTGGTTACACTAAGAGTAGGAAACTGAAATCAAAGAGGTTGACTTGTTTCTTTCCTGGAAAAGGGAGTGTGTGGCTTTTGGGGGAAGTTTTATTGCCAAACAGATCAGGCATATCAAACCTGACCGCAATTTGGGATGTTTTTAGACTTTTGTTTCCTGTACTCACATCCACTTTATCTCTGAGCAGCTATGGATATCATGTCTAGACAGCCTTTTAATTTCACTTTGTATCCTGTGAAATAGTTTAAGAGTTATCTAGAATCCAATTTTATGACCAAATTTTGTCCTCTTTCTACCTATGCCACCCTTGATACAATTTCTATTGCTTGTTTTTCCATAACTATTTCCTTGTAATTATTATGCCCTTTTTCTGTGTTAACAAAAGAGCAAACCTATGATTCATGTTTGTTTGCTGAAAACAGAGGTATTCAAAAATAATAACTACAATGATGACTATTTTTATTTATTTATTTATTATTTACAGGGTCTCAGTATGTAGCCCTGGTTAGCCTGGAACTCAGATCCTCCTCCATTTGCCTCCCAAGAGCCAGGATTAAAGGTGTGGGCTACCACACCCACACCTATAATGTTTAAAATGTTTTAAATGTACATTATGTTTAGTATTCCTAATAATTATATGAATTTGGTATCATGATTTGTTTTTTCCCAGGTAATTATAATAGAAGCCATGTACTATGCCAGTCATGTCTATTTATCTGACTTACTCACTTCTTGAAAAGACATTCCTGAGCTGGGGAGATAGCTTGGTCAATAAGCACTTCTTGTAAGCATAAGGGGCTGAGTTCAATTCCCAGAACCCACATTTTAAAAAAGGAAGAAAGAGTAACAGACAGAAAGTGGGACACAGGTGCATGTACTTTTCATCTTAGCGCTGGGAAGTAAGAGACAGCTGGATTTCTGGGGCTCACTGGCCAGCCTAGCCTACTTGTTGAGTTCTAGGCCAGTGAGACACGCTGTCTCAAAATGAAAATGTGGACTGTACCAGATAAATATGTGAGGTTGTTCTCTGGCCAACATGTGTATACATACTACATTATAGGTGTATTGATGAGTGAAATCTCATGAAGAAAATAGTTTTGTCTCTAACAAGTTTGAATCTAATAAAAATGTAAAGCTTTATTTTTCTGTATTTGTAGCTCATAGGGCTAATGAGATGCAAGAATCAGGAGGAACACAGTGTCAGACAGTGTCAGTGCATCCCTGCCAGTCCTGATCGCCTGGGAACCACCAATGCAAAACAGACTCTTACATAAATTATGAGTTACTTTAGCTTCATGCTGAATGCATAATGCAATGACCTTGAATAGTTTTCTTGACTCTGTAAACTTTAATTGAATTTCTTATCTATTTAACACAGAGAAAGACACATTCTAGAGTTAATCTTATGCTTACTACATTGAATTCCTTATGGTACCTGATACGGTAACTGTAACAGGAACTACTCATTGTACCAAAGCTTCATTTTCTTTCGATTGGTTGTTGGGCAGCAACTACCAAACTGGGGCTACGTTATCCTTGTATTTATAAGTGGTTATGTGATTAGTTCTTGGCAGTAGATGTAAACTGGTGTTTCTCTCCCAGACTGAAGCATCTCCGGAGTTCTCTTCCTTCTCTTCCTCACACTTTGGTCAAATGAGAGGACTCTGAAGCTTTTTTAGATGGCAGAGTCTCAAGAAAGACATATTTTGGGTTGTTTGTTGACCAGGGACCCTATTATGGGATATTACATGACTGAGAAATATGCTTCTCTTACATCAAGCACCTAAAATTTGTTAAGCAGATGCTATCTTAATTAATTCAGTACTGTCCATGCTGTTGTATAGATTTTAAGGTTGGCACCTGTATTACACATCACTAGATTTATTGGACTGAATTTAAGTTATGGGACCAAAACATTATACTTATGTATTTTTTACTGACTTTTGTTTCCTCATTTCTAAAACCCAGAATAACACATGTAATGTTACTAAATGTTAATTAGGAGCTGGTTATTTATTTAATTTGTGTATGTATATGGTATATATACGTGTTCCTGTGGGTGTTCACGGACCTGTGTATCAGTATGGACCAGAGGTCAATGTTGCATGCTTTCCTCAATTACTTTGTATCTTATTTTTTGAGACTGGGTCTCACAAGGAACCTGGAGTTCACTGATTCAGTCACTATGTCTTCTTAAATAAGAAGTTGATCTTGAAATTTAGCTAACTGTTCACACAGCACCACTGGCTTTTATTTTTTAATGAAGCTGCCAACTTTCCAGATACCTCTTGCTCCTGATCATCCCAGAGCAAGTAGTGATGCATAGTTATATTAGTTACACTTGAGAACTTAAGTGCCATCTTTTTGTAGGATGTAAATGTCTCCTGTTCATGGATAAGGATATGTGTACCAATTAATTTTAATCTTAGTTGCTTCTCACCCAATCAAATAGTGCGTGGGTAGTAAATTCTAGGAAACCTGAAGTATTTTAAAACACTCTACCACCCTAATGGGGGGATAACCATAATTAGAGGATACAGTAGGTTAGGTCAGAAACTGTTTATGGTTGGGAGCTGAAGTTTGACCCTTTCCTGTGTGTTCCATTGATATTCTCTGACCCTTGGAGAACTTTTGGTTTGTGAATCATGAGTTGCCCAAGGGTTTAGCCAGTGTCCTGTGTGAAGCAGCTAAAGAATTCTGTGTGGCATATCAGGAGAGCTGAGCTGGTACACCCACTTGTCTGGGTTGTGGAGGAAGTGGAGGCTAGGGTCAGAAAGTGGTCTTTTTCTGCTTTTAGACATTTCCAAAGTTTTTCAGACTGGGATTTCTTCTTTATTTTTGTTTACGGAGAATTGGTTTAGACACAAGTAGAACTGTGGTGTCTAAAACTCTACTAGCATTTCAAGCACATGCCTCGTTTCATCAAGCTTGGTTCTTAAGAATCTACTTTACATCTTAAAAGATAAGGCATTGTGAACTTAGAAGGAAAAAGGTAACAGAAATTTTACTTAAATCTTGTAGTTTCTGACTGGTATATAAATGAATGAAAAACACCTTACTCCTGGTATTTGTACCCTCATGCAAGTCTCTCCTGAATATGGTAGGGACCTAATGACTATACTTTGGGGAATAGTATGTTTAAGGTGAAGAAGTGGCACTTCCACAGTTAGGTTATATACATTTTTCACTTCTGGCTTGCTAGACGATTTCTCTATTGCCTTCTCAGCTTGAGTACTGTAAAGAAAGAAGTTGTCTTGTTGGAGAAGGGAGTACTTGAGACAACAAGGAACTGAGGGCCTTAGCCCAACAGCCTCCAAGGAACTGAATCCCACTGACAGCCAAAACAATTTGGAACAAGATCCTTCTACAATCAAGCCTTTGGATGAGCTCTCAGCACTGAATGCCATTTCAGGCATGAGGGCTGGAGTCTGACTTCCCAATATCCATGCAAGAACCTGCTTGTAATCCCAGTGGCTGGGGAAGCAGAAACAAGGGAACCCTGGAGCAAGTTGACTAGCAAGGGTGGCTAGCTCTGAGTTCAAATGAGAGACCCTGTCTCAACATATAAAGTGAAGCATGATCAAGAAAGACATCAACCCAACATTGACTTCTGACTTACACATGTGCACACATACGTAAATGAGGACACACAGATGCGAACACACACATATATGCATGTATACAAAAATAAGAGATCTCTGGGTTAGATGAAAGTAATTGCAGAATTATCCTATAAGAAACTAGAAAGAATAGGCTGTAAAAATGACAGATAATTTTCAGTTGCATTACATGTCAGATGTATGTAGGGTTATTTGCACCTTGCAGAAATTCCAAGTGTATTAGTGATATTTTTGTATAACTGTCTATTGCTTGTGACTAAAAATGAATCATTAAATATTCATCCCAGTATCTTTGATGTAGTGTCCCATACAGATTGCAATGCAAGACATTCATTGTTAAAAAGAATGAAAACAAAATAGAAATCATTGATAGTTCAAAGCTAAGTCCATGTACCTGACCCTATGTGAAATATTACCTATCACACCTCAAAGGTGACTTCATATTATTCAAAATGACAGGATTGGAACTAGCAGAAAGGATTTGCTCATACTTGAGATGAAGAACAGACAATAGTCTAGGGAGAGACTCAGTGGGTCCAGCGCTTGCCACATAAGCATGAGGACTGGAGTTCAGATTCCCAAAACCCATATAAAAGCAGAGCAGGAGTAGTGGACCATTTGCAATTCCAGCACTCAGTAGACAGAGACAGCTAGGGCAAGCTGGTTAGCTGGAGGAGCCACAAGGAGACTCTGCCTCTGTAAATAAGTGTAGAATGATTCAGGAAGCCTCCCAGCTTCAATCTGTGGCTTACACATACAGACACACACAGACACATGCACACACACACACACACTCATGTGCATGCACATCCACATACATTTGAACATGCATATGTAGGCTCATGCATGCCACACACATATACACAAAAAGCATAAGAAATAAAAAACGGGGGCTGGAGAGATGGCTCAATGGTTAAAAGCACTGGCTACTTTTACAGAGGACCTGGGTTTGGTTCCCTCAGCCACATGGCAACCAACAACCATCCTAACTCCAATTCCAGGAGATCCAGTGCCCTCTTCTGACCTCTGTAGGTACTGCATGATATGGGTGTACTTACATACATGCAGGCAATACACTCATACACATAAAATAAAATAAAAATAACAAAAATTTAAAGAAGAAATAAAAACAGACAAGTAAAAGGCAGGCACCTTATCTGGAACAAAAGGAAGCAATCCTTCTCTGAAAAGGCCAGATAGTAAACATCTATGGCTGTGCGGGGCTATAAGATACCTTTATGACTACTCAGCTAAATCCATAAGAGTGCTTTTAGAGTTTAAGATCTTTAAACCAAGTGAACATTTCATTGTATTCTGTGAAAGGTAATATACTTTGTGCAAAAAAACACATGTGCATACACATATGTACATAACTGAAATTGTATACATGATGAGAAGAATGACACACAGTGATGGCTCAAGGAACAGAGGAGGACAGGAAACGACTGGATGTACAGGAAATTTCACAATTAAATCTAGCTTTGCTTTCCTCTTAACATTAAAAGAAAGTAATGACGAAGTTGTACAAGATAAATGATTTTCCACTAACGCATAGTTACTTAATTGTAAGAATTGGACTCAGAATACAATTTTCCAGAATGTCCAAGTTTTTTTCTGCCCCATTTATTCATTGAATCCTTGATTTTTTCAAAAGTAAATTGTTTTACTCAAATAAATTATTGGAAGTTTAAAATGATTATTTAAAGGCTTGTTTATAATTTTATCCACTGATACCTAGTTAACCTCACTTTGAGATCAACTCTACCCAATATGTCTGGTTACTAAGCAAATTTTAAATCACAACAACTCATAAATTTGAATTTAATCCTATAAGAGATGCATAATTTGAATGTTTTTTCCCCTCTTTCAAATTGATGCTGAGGAGGCTGGAAAGATGAGTCAGCAATTAAGAACACCGACTGTTCTTGCAGAGGCCCGGGGTTTGGTGCCCAGTGCCCACATGGTGGATAACAACCACCCTCACTCCAGTTCCAGGGGATCTGATGCCCTCTTCTAATCTCCACAGTCATTGAACAACATGGGTACATTTATATACATGCAGGCAATACACTTATACACATAAAATAAAAGTTTTTTAAAATTTGATGTTGAAGCTTAATTTCCAGTGTAACAGTTTTGAGAAATGTGTTTTTAAGAAGTTATTGAATTATGAGGGGTATGCCCTTTGAATGAGAATAGGTACCATTATAAAAAGGCTTGACAGGGCGATGACTCAGTTGGTAAAGTGCCTGCCACACAAATATAGAGATCTAAGGTCAGATCTCCACTACCCATGTAGAAGCCAGACCCAGGAGTGTACATCTGGTACATTAGGTGGGGTTAAGGGAGGGGAGCTCAGAGAGAAGAATCCCCAGGGACAGATCCCTGGAGCTTGCTGGCCAGCTCATCTATCTGAATCCGTGAATTCTAGGTTCAGTGACGTTCCTGTATCAAAAAATAAGGTGGAAAGCAATTGAGGAAGATATTGGACTCTGGCCTCCACATGCATGTACACACATAGACATACAGATACCCCACATACACTCACACATACACATGCGCAAATAAAAATTTTTAAAAGGAGGCTTTGTGCTCATTGGTGCAATGGTGGATGAATACTATGGGGATAACCAACCACTTTCTGATTGGATTTGGGGCCCTCTCCACAGGTGGGAACTTGGGCCTGGCACTTTAAGCATGGTCAAGAGCTGGTGGCTGGGGAGAGAAAAGGCCCTATGGGTGAGTGTACTACTATCATTTTGCTAAGTGGGCATGTGATCAAACTGACTTGAAAATGTTCTTATTTACATTCATAGATTAGTTCTGCTCTCAGCCTTCATTAGCATCAAAGAGATGCTTCTTGTTGCAGAGGGTGGCGCTCGATGCAAAGACTCATAACTAGTCTAAAAGCTGAAAATAATGGTACAGGGCTTGGCCCGAACTGAGACACCTGCCTCACCCCCTCCAAGACTCAGGGAACATCTTGGGAGTGGGAGTATAAAGAATGGAATTGTGATGCAAAATCATGTTTTCTGAACATGATGTGGCCTTTGCCATGAATTCACTACAGCTATGGTTACCCTTACAAGACTTGTGCATGAATGGGCCAATCAACAATTCATCATGGAAGGGGGAAGGGTTCATAAGGTTCCTCCACCCCTGAAAGACTATTGACAGGTAATGGTGGCTGGAGGAAGGAGTGCCACTTTCTTCAGTAGTGTGGCCACTGATAAGGTGCCCATGTGCCAGCAAATAACCTCCCACCCATGCTTAGGCCAGCCACCCTACTTAAATTCAGTAAGATGCACACACACACACACACACACACACACACACACACACACACATGGGGAAATGAGAGAGGGCAACAGGGCATAAAAATGACTAAAATTCATTTATTCATATATGAAACTGTCAAAGAATAAACATGATTTGAAAGATTAAAAAGGAGCTTAACAGAAGGAGTTTGCTTTCTGCCATGTTCTTCCATGCCAGAAGATGCAGCAGAATGCACCTTATCTAAGCCTGCCAGAGCCTTGACCTTGGGCTTCTCAGGAAGAATTATGACAGGTCTTCTCATTGTAAAGTACTGTCCCCAGCATTTTATCATAACAATATAAATAGGTTAAGATATTAAGGTTACCATATCTAACAAAGAAAAATATGAGGTCTAATTATATTACTTTCATACATATAATGGATAATGTTATGATATAACTATGTCTTAGATATACAAAATTTTAAAATACTTTTATTTTATGTGTATGAGTGTACTGCCTGCTCCTATGTAAGTGCACCCATGTTGTGCAATGTCCGTGGAGGTCAGAAGAGGGCTTCAGATTCCCCTGGAACTGGAGTTAGGATGGTTGTTGGCTGCTATGTGGGTACTGGGAACTGAATCCAGGTCCTCTTCAAGAACAGTCAGTGCTCTTAACCATTGGGCCATCTCTTCAGTTCCTAGATATACAAATGTTTTTATTTAGGCAATATTTGGGAGATACACGACAAAGTTGTTATCTATTTAAATCTACATTTAACTAGATGTCCTTATTTGTAAGAGCAGTTCGGCATTTTGAGTAGAAGGATTGCATAACAAATTGAAAATTGTTTTGGTCCTTCTTTAGTTTCTATGATATCACAAAGTCTTCATTCTTTACAATTTTTTAAACTTACTTTTATTTTATGTGTTGGAGTACTTTGCCTGCATGTATGTAACTGCACCACATGTGTGCAGTGACCATGGAGGGCAGGAGGGGGCATTGGACCCCCTGGACCTGGAGTTACAGATGGTTGTTAGCAGCCAGGTGGGTGCTAGGAACTGAACCTGAGTCCTCTTCAAGAGCTAGAGTTCTTAAACCCTGAGCCATCTCTCCTGTCCCTCTAATTCTTATCTTTCCAGTCTGAAGGCATAACATTCAAAATGTTTACGAATTCCTGTTTGATGGGAGGTATCATGACAGATGGTGTAGATGCAATATCAAACAGGGCTCCTGCCTTACATAAGAAACACAAAGTCTTATTGTTGGTACTTACGGCATTTTATAAAAGTTACTGAAGGCAAGAAAGAGCTGAATCTGATAAAAACAGAGATAATCGTTGGGGCTATCTCTTTACTCCAAAAGCTTCACATTGTGGGTGAATTTAACACCTCTTTGGATTTTAAACAATATAATAGAAGTACAATACAAGGATTGCAATTTTTTTAAAAAATTGAGAAATTAAATTAAAAAAATGAGTGTGAACATTGTCGTTTTTTTCTTGAGTTCCCATCATCGTTTCTATTATTCAGAAATGGTCAGTGAGATACATTTGTACAGTTTATAGAAATAATCTAATTTATTAAAATGTGATTTGTCTGTATAAATTTACCAATGTTGGCTTTATGACTATATTCCAGGAAAAACAAAAAAGCAAAACTCAATAAGGAAGTAGCCTGCTATTAAATTTCAGTAAATGTCACAGAGCACGGAGCATTTGTGTCAAGTTCCTTTGCATACTGATTTAGTAGATTTTCTACTGCAGTTTTACATACATAATTTCTTGATGCTTTTCTCTGTGATGTGCTTTCATTGGATGACTGCCTACTGCAAGAGTTCAAATTTCCCTGATTTCCACATTGAGTAACAGCTTTGTGGTGAGGAAAGGGTGATCATGTAGAGCCACAGAAAAGTGAAAGAGAGCGTGTTAACCTGCCCGTCAGTGCCCAGGTTCGCTCAGATCCAGCCCTCCCTTTCTCCTTGCTCTGGATCAGAGGGAATGAATGGGTAGGCTTCATTTTCAGCCTCATGTGGCCCTGCCTGGCTAGTTTCAATCAATGAATGGTACTGACAAGCAATAGGAGAACAGCCACAAGGGAGCCAGGGCTTCTCTTACCCCATACCCCATAGTGCATCTGCTAGCATCACTGACCAGGCCTGTCTTCATGGCTCCAGGGTTCATTGGGTGACCCTAGATCCTGGGCTATACCTTTACCTCTGATTTAGGGGTTGCAGTGTCTTCCTGATGTTGCCCTCACCAAGCCTGTTTGGCTTCTTAGATCTTTCATCTTTCATAGTGGCAATATCTTATGTTAAATGTTTTCTATAGTGTGTATTTGCAATAATTTTTGTTTCTTCGTTAGAATTTGAATTTTTAGGAGAATATTAAGAAATTAAGGATTCATATTCTTCTCTGTCTACATCTTCTTAGGGAATTCCAAATAAACAGGAATTCCAAATTCTTAGGGAATTCCAAAGTCAGCAGCTGCCCCTTCAGCACCAGTGCTTGCTCTGTCTTAGGGACCTGATCCTGAGCCTATTAACTGGTAGAATATGATCCTGAAGTAATGAGTTTTCCTTCATTTTTCTCAGACAGTACAGACAATTTGCTTTTTGACTGGAAGAGAGGTGTTACTATTTCTGGGTCAAAATTGTTAAAGTGAATGTGTAATGGAAAAGAGAATAAAGAAAAATACATGGACATGAGAAAAAATTGACTCAAAAGGGAAAGAACACAGAAAGGTAATGCAGATCCATTAATAACTCATCAATAATTAACTCATTCGCAGTAATAAAACTGTGTTCTTGGAGAGCAATAGCAGCTTTGGTTAAGTGGTGTCTAGTGGCTCAAACCTAGCACTTGGAAGGCTGAGGCAGGAGGATTTCTGTGAGTTCAAGGCCAGTCTGAACTACATAGTGAGTTTCAGACCAGCCTGAGCTAAAGAGTGAGACTTTGTCTCAAAATTTTTTTCCTTAGGCATATCATTCATAACACTGCAGTTCAATACTACAGTTCAGGGATTTGCACAAAAACCACAAACCTCAAAGCAATATAGGAGGCAATGATTGCTATGCACATTGACAATTTGATAATCACACCCTCTCAGTGACTTCTTTGACCACAGAGGGAGTAAATATTTTACAGTGCAAGCATGGAGCAGGGAAAATGGCCAGTAACAACATAAACTCAGTATGAGGGAGGAGGCAGCACAGGGCCTTGGGCGGCTGGGGTGTAAAATACTGAACTTTCACTTAACGTTTTTGTTCTCAGAGGTCTTCTTAGCTGACTGGTTAGGCAAAGTTAAACCTTGAATTAGAATCCACATAGGTCACTACTTTTTAACATCAAATGTAAAGAAGGCAAGGCTTTTCTTAAATTTAACAGGACATTACTGCTATGCAGTACAGTGGGCCCTCAATACTGTGATTCTGCATCCACAGATTCAACAAACTGCTTTGAAAATATTTGAAAAGCATGTGCACTCCTCTTTTTCCTTGCCAGCCACCTTTAAATAATCTACTAGTTATCGCCTTAACATTGACTTCCTATCAGGCATTATAAATAATCTAGAGCTACTTTCAAGTACATGGAAGAATATGTTTAGTGATATGTAAATGTTATGTTATTTTATATAAAGGATGGAGCATCCACACATTTAGAAAGGGTCATGGGACCAATACTTATGGATACCAAGCAATGGCTGTGCAGGATCTATGTTAGAAGCAAGAGCTCTGTAGTTAGGCTGCCTCAGTCCAAAGTCTATAGTGAGCGCCTTAAAAACTGACTTAACCTCCATGGGCTTCTTTGCAAAAAGGGACAAAAATAGAAATCCATTCAGAAGATTAAATGAGCACATACACATAAAGCTTAGTCCAGTGTCCTGTACACAGTAAGTACTGAATGAAAGTTGCAGGTTATTCTCTCAGAAATGAGGCACGTGAGGACTAAGATACGGCTCAGCTGATGTTTGATGTGTTTGATGAGCATTTGAAAAATTCCGAGTTTAATTCCTAGTACTTCATAAAGGGGGCATGGTGATGCACACCTGTAATTCCAACACTCAAAAATTGGAGGCCAGAGGCCTCAGAGTTCAAAGTCGGCCCAAGATGCCCATGACCTTGCCTTGTGGAAGAAGAAAAAGAAGGGTCAGTGAGATGGCTCAGTGGGTAAAGTGCTTGCCATGCAAGCCTAAAGACCTGAGTTTTGATCCCTGGGACTCACATAAAGGTGGGAGGAAAGAATCAACTCTACAACATTGTCTTCTAACTGCCACATGCACTGTACCAAGTGTGCACCCCCCACATCCTCATGGTATACACACAATAATATTAAATAAATACAAAATTAAAGAAAAAGTAAATGACACTTGTTTTTCTGAAGCATGTGCAAAACCCGAGTTATGAGGAAAATATTTAAGATAAAATTATATATCATATTAAATAAAGGGATTCATATTGGTTTATGACTGGTTTTATCTTACAAGTAAAGAACAGAAGCATTGAAAACTGGGAGACGATAAATAGGCAACAATAAAAATATTTAAAAACGAAGTTCTGTTTATCAGGCACCCTCTGCACATGCGTGATGAAGTGAAATTGACTGTAGGGTGTAAGAGCAAGTGAAGCGGGATAAGGGACTGAGAAGTCTGCAGCAAAATAAAGCAGCTGCATTTAACTGAGCAGTATATTGGGAAAGATTAGGTCTGAAACCATGGTTACTGTTCCACTTCGGCTTCCTTGTTTCCAGAGAGGTTTTAGCTTACTGAGGTCAAATGATATTTCTTTTTTTAAAATTTTATTTAAATGGCACACATTTATTGCTGCACATAATTCATCACATACATTAAGCATGAAATTTCCTGTGGGCAACAATAAATGTGATTTATAAGTCATAAATTTGTGGGAAGTCTAGTTCTTATTCCTTTTTTTTTTTTTTTTTTTAAAAATCCTATCTTATTGGGCTTTCTAACAGCGCATAGGGTGGGGGCTTATTTACAGAACACTGGGCATCCCTCCCCCATTTATGGCTTCACTGGAAAGTCCACACTCGAATATAGATTCTGTGACTTCCCGACAGCACACAAAATGGTGAGGGCTGGTGTCTCATGGCGTCTCAGCTTATATACTGTGCTGGACAGCTTTAGTGTCAACTTGACACACCTGGGTTGAGGGAGCCTCAATCGGGGGATTGCCTTCATTGGACTGGCCTATGGCCATGTCTGTGAGGCATCTTCTTGATTGTTGTGTGATGTGGGAGGGCCCAGCGCATTGTGAGTGGTGCCACCCCTGGGCAGGTGGGCCTGGTGTTGAATAAGAAAGCAGGTTGAGCAGGGGCCAGGAGAGCAAGCCAGTAAGCAATGTTCCTCTGTGGCCTGTGTTCCAGCTCCTGCCTCCAGGTTCCTGCTCTGAGTTCCTACCTTGGGCTCCCTGATGAGCTGAGACCCGGGAGATGTAAGCTGAATAAACCCTTTCCTCCCCAAGTTGGTAGTGGTCAGAATGTTTTGTCACAGCAGTGAAGAAACAAACTAAAACATAAATCCTTAGCCCCTCCCCCACATGCAGCTAAGGTTGACTGTTTGGGTGGGTGGTGATATTTCTTTACAGATGGAAAATTATAAACTGTTTAGAGTAATAAGCACATGTCCTAATTGGATGATATCATCTTTTCCAGAAGGGTGAATGGAGCTTTCAAAAATAGTTTAGATAGGAAACAATTGCTATAACTTCTCTATTTCTCTCTCTCTCTCTCTCTCTCTCTCTCTCTCTCTCTCTCTATCTCTCTCATCTCTGTCCCCCACCCTCTCCTCCCAGTGGATGGTGGCTCGAATCTTCACATTTGCAAACATAACCCAGCAATAAGAGCTGCTGGCTGCAGTGTTAGCAGACATCCATTCTGTCATGATCATTGCTGGAAACTTGTTTGCAGCAGGCTGTAAGTCCTGCTGTTATGATGTTGATCAGTGTTGAGATCTACACAAGGTTTCCCACATGAGCCCACCCTCTCCTCCCAGTGGATGGTGGCTCGAATCTTCACATTTGCAAACATAACCCAGCAATAAGAGCTGCTGGCTGCAGTGTTAGCAGACATCCATTCTGTCATGATCATTGCTGGAAACTTGTTTGCAGCAGGCTGTAAGTCCTGC
The DNA here is from genome assembly GCF_000622305.1 of Nannospalax galili. Classification (NCBI taxonomy): domain Eukaryota; kingdom Metazoa; phylum Chordata; class Mammalia; order Rodentia; family Spalacidae; genus Nannospalax; species Nannospalax galili. The sequence goes on from NW_008329033.1 coordinate 337,288, forward strand.
TGTTATGATGTTGATCAGTGTTGAGATCTACACAAGGTTTCCCACATGAGAACCCTAGAAACAAAAGAATTATTTGAAAATAGCTAACCTCTATTATTTATAAATGTATTCACATTTAGGGAAATGTAAATGACCATGCATGTGCACTTACTTTCAGAGAGATTATCATTATACTTTCTCCATCCAGAACAGCCAATAGGTTGGTGCTGTCAGTCAACGTGCCAACCTGGGGATGGCTGCATCATTTTTCTAAGAAAAGATAGAAAGTACAGCCTAATGATCTGGAGCTGATGGGCCTTCCATAGCAATACTGCCTGAGGCTTCTTTGTAGTAAATCCAGTGACCTACCTTGGGTTGTTTTCTGTTTGCTTGTTTTGTGAGACAGTCTCATGTAGCTCAGGCTCCCTTGACCTGATGACTTTGTACTTACGACCCTTCTACCTTACGACCCTCCTGAGTGCTAGAATTATAGGCACTAGCTACCCAGTTTAAGAATTGTACTACCAGGCATACTTTATGTGATGCTAGAGGTGGAACCCAGGGCTTCATGCATGCTAGGCAAGTACTCTATCAACTGAGCTACACCCCCCTTTTTACCTGTATCATTTATGGCTCATGTTTTTGCACTAATTCTTCCCTGGAATTTGGGGACAATTCTGGCCTTTGGCTGGTTTAATGCTGCATCTCTTCAAGTATCAGTGGATGGTACAAATCATTTACTGAAGATAACTACATAGCAGTGTTGAAGAACTGGAATGACAACACAAGGTTGAGAGTAAAAGCAACGAGGTTGACCGGTCACTGCCTTGATCCAAAGGGAGATAGACTGATGGTGGGGTTAGAGGCTTTAAAGCATCTGTCTTCTCTGTTTGATTTATATAGTCGGCAAATTGCTGTTATGCTACTGCTACTGCCTGGACTCTCTTCCTACCATGAGATCCTGTATCAGTCTGCAAGTGCTCAGAAAGGCTCAGAGTATGGGATTAATCACAACTCTTTAGTGAATTCAATAGTTTATGAACTGTGGTGGTTCAAATGAAAATGTCCCCCATAGGCTCCAAGTATTTGGACATTTTGTCCCCAGGTGATGGCTCTGTTTTGGGAGGTTTTAGAAGGTGTGGCTATCCTGGAGGAAGCACATCACTGGGGGTGGGCTTAAAGAATTCTTAAGTCTTGTGGGATCTCTAGTCACTCTCTTGCTTCCTGTGCCTGTGTGATGATATGAGAGCTTAGCTTCTGCTGCTCCTGCTCCAGCCACCTCCAGCCATCATGCCTCCCTGCCATGATGGACTGTAATTCCCCTGGAACCATAAGCTCAAATAAACTCTTCCTTCTATAAATTGTTTGGGTCAGTGTTTCTATCACAGCAACAGAAAAGACTCTAATACATGAACAGAAGAAAAGAATAAATCAACAGCCAAAGCAGTGTGATCTGGTAAATGGGCATCAATTTCACAAAGGAAATAGAGAAGAGGAACCTGGGTTCCAGTGGACCAACTGTTGTCTTCCTCGTGAATGGTCACATTGGCTGCATGACCTATCGTGGATGAGTATAAATGGCATCTCTTCCATCATGGTGAGAACAGTGTCTCTCTTGTACAGCTTTTGTGACCATCTCCACAGAAGTACTGTCTTTCTCCTGTCATATATTCAACATGCTCTTTTTCATAGTAGCTAACATCTATCATCCCTACCAGTTAGATGGGGGCAGAGAGGAAAGGAGAAATAAAGAAAAATGAATTCAAGTAAAAAAAAAACTCTGACGTAGACAGTGTAACCAAAGACTTTGACAAGGAGGCGGTATGTAAGTTGGGACATAAGGAATGGATGGGAGCAGACTGTAAAGGGAAAATGCTCCAGAGAGAGTGATGACAACCGTGTGCAAAGACCCCATGAAAAGAAAGGCCATGGTTGTGTACTAGGGAGCTGAATGCTACCAGCCAGACTGGAACCTGCAGCAGAAGACAGTCTGACTGCTAAATCTATTGTCATTGGTTAAGTTAAAAATTTATTTACTTATTGTAAGAGAGAGACAGAAACAGGAGACAGACACACAGACACACAGATACACAGAGACAGAAAGAGACATAACAACAGAGAGAGAGAGAGAAAGAGAGAGAGAGAGAGAGAGAGAGAGAGAGAGAGAGACAGAGAGAGAGAATCTGTGGAGGTCACAGGAGAAGACTGGGGAATCTGTTCTCACTTCCCCCTTGCTGAGGCGTGGTCTCTTGTTCCTGCTGTGCACCTTACTCCAAGCTGCTGGCCCATGAGCTTCTGGCAAATTCTGTTTCCACTCGAGAGAGAGAGAGAGAGAGAGAGAGAGAGAGAGAATCTGTGGAGGTCACAGGAGAAGACTGGGGAATCTGTTCTCACTTCCCCCTTGCTGAGGCGTGGTCTCTTGTTCCTGCTGTGCACCTTACTCCAAGCTGCTGGCCCATGAGCTTCTGGCAAATTCTGTTTCCACTCATCTCACTGTACAAGTACTAGGATTACAGATGCCCATTATCACATCTGGCTTTTTACATGTCAGTGTCAAGGGCTGAACTTGACCTGGGTAGCTAGTGCCTTTACCCGCTGAGCCATATCCCTGGCTCAAATAATTTTAAAATGGCATTTTGTCTGGAATTTATTACTGGGCAAGGCACAGTACATTCACCAATACCATTTAGCATATATTATCCAACAAAAAATATAGAAACTGTTTTTTAATTACTAGTCATAGAAAAGCTTAACTCATAAAAGGTGTTGATAACTAAAGATATTTCTGCTCACACTTTGGCTTAGTTCCTAATGCACATGTAAATTTACGAATCACACATAGACTCAAAGACAAGGTACTTGCTTAGTTTTTGAAAACTGCATCCTTTCTTTATTTCATCATCTTGAGGAAATTACAAACTCATGTGCCAGCCTTATCATAATTCATACATTTTGGGGTCTGGATAGTTGGACAATCATAAGAATCTAAAAATAGAGAGAAAAACAGTAAGTAATCAAAGTACTACCCCAAGTAGTCACAAAATCATTTTTAATTTTGTAAGAGTGAATAATTATGAAGTGGCAGAGCTATTTGTATCATGGTATTGTTTTAATGAGTTTAGTCATTTTTCTTTTAAAAAATATGAAACATAAAAATTCAATGGTAAATGTTAAGAATTCATTCATTAATAAAACTGCAGTGATTTTAATGAAGGAGTTTAAATCTCAGTGGAAAGGCTGATCAAGAACATATTAATCAATAAATATAGAATATTACATCAGGTAATGACACATGTAACAGACTGTGTTCATAATGTTAATTTTCAAAATACATTAAAATTTGGCTGTCATGAAATTGTGTATTTTTGACAGTTTTAGAAAATCATAGAAAGTCTACTTTTTTTGTAAAACATTTCACTATGTTTTAAGAAAGAAACTTGGAGCTAAATAAGAAAGTATTGAGTTGGGCGTGGTGGCACACACCTTTAATCCCAGCACTCAAGAGGCAGAGGCATTTGGTGAGATCCGGATTAGCCTGGGATAATCTAATAGCAAGTTCCAGGTTGGTTGGGTTATATAGTGAGAACGTGTCTCAAAAAACAAATACCAAACAAAACACAAACCAAAACAACAAAAAGAAAATGTTTAAAAGGTTCTGGTTTATGCTAAGTTTTCTAATGTGTGAAGTGATCTTTGCAAAGAAAGCTGTTCTAACTTACTGTTGAAATAGTAAAAAGGAAGTCTACTGTGACCAACCGATAATGACAGCTTATCATGGAAGACCTTTCCTGTGCCCATAAGCATAGTTCAGGAAAATGAAACTCTAACCACAGCACATGTAAGCATTCTGCTGAATTAACAGAAATTGTACAGTTTAAATTACAGTCTCAGAAATTGGGAATTGTACTAGAAAACCAAACAGAAGCTGATAAAATTACACTTATATAAGGGTTGGTATTCAAATAAATGTCAGTTGTTTGGAATAGTAATTACTAGAGGTAAAACCGGAAAAAAATTCATTAAAAAATATTTTATTTATTATTTTGATGTGTATGCATGTACTGCTTGCATGTATGTAAAGTGTACCTGTGTTGTGAAATGCCCCCGGAGGTCAGAAGAGCGTATCTGATCCCCTGGAACTGACGCTATGGACGGTTGTTAGCTGCCACAATGGGTGCTGGGAACCCAGGTCTTCTGCAAGAGTCAGTGCTCTTAACCATTGAACCATCTCTCCAGTCCCAGAAATTCATTCTTAAAAATCTAGTCTTGAGATGAAAAATTGTGTCCATTGTATAGAAATACTTTAGCTGAACAATAAAGTATTTTTCGCTTTTTCAAAGGGGATGTGTTCAAAGACCTCTAAATAGATACCTGAAACCACAGATAGTAGTGAATTTTCCTATATGTTCATGCCTCTGTCAACATCTAATTTATTACTTAAGCATAGTTAACTAGCTAATAGTGACTAGACCATTTATAACAACATTGTATGATAAAATTCATATGATGTGGGTTCTCAAAATACTTCATTGTAATGTGTATAGATATTAGTAACCTCACCACATACTTCTTCTTAAGTTGAAAACTTTCTTTCACCTTTATAAAAAGTAAACACATTATGGTTTCTGTTTTGACTATCTGAATTGCTACCATGGCCACTGTTGTGCTTTGGGTACATGTATAGTAAGGGTATTGGAATATTAGCATTCCAATACTGTGACAGTTTATCTGATAACTGAGAGAGCCAATAAATTATTAACAGGAGGATAGCCTGAAGCCTAGATACGTTGGACAAAGGTATAACTTGAGTCTTGGGCAGGGTAAAACAGAACGGTGTAAGATTTCATGATGCTATCCAACTTATAATTTATGAACTGCTATTTCTGGAATTTTATATTTGATAATTTTGAACTGTGATTGGCCTCAGATAACTGAATTGATGGAAAGTAAGACCACAGACAAAGGAGATGGGGTCACTGTAAAATTAAAAAGAACAAAAAACAAGTAATGCCTTTCTGTAATAATTTGTTTTGCATGCTAGAAAACAGAGTATGGGTTTTAGGGATAAGTAAGTATTTATACTGTTGAAGAAAGAATTTTTTAACATTCTATCTTCATTTTTTCCAGCATTTTCATGTTAATGTCTCAGGCATTTATTATTATATGGTAATCTATCAAGACAAAGATGAGTACTGGGACACTAGTGTAGGTGTAATTTGATTACCCATTAAGTTTAGGGGAACAGGTTCAATGTGCAGCATCTAAGTTCCAGTTTTCCACTCACAGTAAGCCAGTACAGCATAAACTACTTCATAGAATCTTCAAAAAATTTGTATATGTGTGCATGTGTGTTCATGTGTATGTGTGCATATGTATGTGTGAGTGAACATGGATCTGGAGGCCAGAGGTCAACTTCACCTCTCATTCCTCAGGGAGGCAATCTATCTTATTTGTTGAGACAGAATCTCTCACAGGCCTGGGACCTGCCAAGTAAACTAGACTGGTGACCAGCAGGCTCCAGGGACCCACTGTATATGCTGCCCCAGCCTAGGGATCATAGACATGTCACTGGGCTTGGCTTTATATGTGGGTTCTGGGCATTGAAGTCAGGACCTCATGCAAACATTTTATCAACTGATCAATCTCCCAAGTCATTGCTTTCCTGAACCTTCAGAAGAAACCTGAGCTCATTCACAAGGGGTCCACATCTTGGTTTGATGTGAGAACACGAGAGTCATTTTAAAGCAGTACACTAAGTGACAACTATTAAAAACTGTCCTTTGTCCATGTCTACTTAGAATTCACATTTTTGGCATTTCAAACTCTCTGGGCTCTTAAAGACAGAAGCCAAGCATCTCATGGGTATTCATTCACTACTGTCCAGTCCCAGGAACAGCTAGCTGCCTGATACTTCTCTTCCTGTTGTGATATTGGGGCCAGGCAAAGTTTTGATTTTTATCTCCCTCTTCTTTCTTGCAACTGTGAACCTTTTCTAGATTATTTCATTCCATTATGAACACTCTCTTTATTCCTTTCTTGATCAAAATATCAAAAACACAAGATATTCATAAATTATTTTTTAAAAGGGGGGGCAGGGGGCTGGAGAGATAGTTCAGCAGTTAAGAGCACTTGCTGCTCTTGCAAAGGACAGAGGTTTGGTTCCAGCACCCGTATGGTGGCTAACAAACATCCGTAACTCCATTTCTAGAGAATCTGATGGCCTCTTCTGGTCCCTGTAAGCACTCCACACACATGGTATACTTACATATATGCAAGCGAAAAACACTCATGCACATAAAATAACTAAATGACTAAATAGCTAAATAAATAGATCTTTTAAAAGTACAAGGTGTTTTCAGATAGCAGAGAATTAACAAAGGTTTGGACTTTTATATAGAATTATAGAACTGGTGACTTCCAGCCAAAAGTTAAAATTTAATAATAACCATTCTGGCCCTACCACGGCCTTCACTCTTTCTTGTTCACTGTATCTCCTTGGGCTCTGCCTCTACTCTTGCTCATTGCTGTGCCTGCTCACTCTACTGAATATCACCTGTTGGCTTCTTGGGATGCCAAAACAGAGGACAAAGACAGGGTAGTTTGAAAAACTGAAATTTATCTTCTTACGATTATAGAGGCTAGTGGCACAAGATGGAAAGTGTTAGCAGGATTGACTTCTCCTGGGGTGACTTTCCTGGTCTTGAAGATGGCTGCCTTCTCCTTGTTTTCATGTGGCCTCTATTTCCCTGAGGTTTCTCTGTGTGTTTTAATTTCTTCTTCCTATAAGAACAGAGTCAGATTGGGTTAGGTCCATCCTTATTTATATGACCTCACATTACCTTCATTGCCATGTTAAAGGCCCTATGTAAAATAATCTCATTTGGAAGTGCAAGGGTTAAGATGCCAACATATACATTTTGGAGAGAGAGAATTCATCCCATGACAACTTCGACATCCTGTCTCCTTCTCTGGCCTTCAAAGACCTATGTAATCAGCTCAGTTTCTCAAGCAGAACACTTTGTCATTAAATATTCCTCAGGATGCTGAACTCAGAATGATCCCTACTTTTAGACTTCAATTTTTTAGCAAAACATAGATTAGATCAAAGCTTGAAATGATAGTTTCTCATATAAAATAGAGAAGTGCTACAGTAGAATTCATTTCAGCACCAATCTTTGTGTATAGGACAGACAACTATGATTTATTCTCTGTTCGGAGTTCCCATACAGCCACTGGGGAGAGAGGGGTTCATTTTTCCATCGATGAACTCATGTGTTTTCTCTTTTTACTCATTTGGGATACAGTAAGAATTTGTAGTGATACTAATTCAGAGGTCAAAGAAAATCACATATTAGTTTTAAGTTTTTTACTTAGGAGAAAATTTGCTCGGTTATTCTAGATCAATAAGCCTCAGAAATGTACTTGACTTTTGAAATCCTTCTTGCTGTAATTCTTCCTTATCTTGGCAGCCCTTCCTTTATTGATACCCCTTTGGGGACTTCTTTCTTAATTCCAGGTCATTTTCATTACACATTCATTCAACTCATCATTATTGAGGAATTATAGTGTCTATAATCTTTATGGCAGTCCTACAAAGAAGTCGTAAACATTTTGCAAATGAGAGGTTATAGATCCAAGTCTCAGTTGTGTTTTATTTATATAAAAAAATCTGTATTTCACCTACATCTGTTAGTTTATTGCATTTCTGCTCTTTTCACTGCACAAAAATAGCAAATAGGAGATGGAGGTGATGACATACGTCTTTAATCCCAGCACTGGCAGAGGCAGGTGGAGCTCTTTGAGATTGAGGCCAGGCTGGTCTACATAGGACGTCCCAGACCAACCGAGGCTACAGGGAGACCCTGTCTCAAAAAAGAAAGAAAAGTAGGTAGAAAATACTTTAAACTTTCAGAGGTTTGGCATTCTTGTCATTCCTAGTCATGCCTTTGAACATTCGGAGACTATGGTGTTTATTCACTCTTGGGTGCTTTACTGCTTCATTCTTTTTTAAAATTTAAGAATAGGTATATTCCTTAACCTTACAGACACATAGAATAGCTCTTGTTAATTTTGCATTTTACTCTGGCATCCTGTTTGACATTGGTTTACATACTGTCCAGTTCCTTGGCCAGCCCTTTCTGGTTTAGGCAGGGAGGAAAGTGAGTCACACTAGTCAAGGACACAAACAGCAGGAGGAGATGCCAGAGCAGCTGGTGGGAGGCAGTGAAGGGAAGAAGACCTGGGTTAAAGCCAACAGAGTAAATGACTGAAACACTGTTCCAGGAAGCAGGATGCCAGTGACGCTTTTGGGAAAGTGGTAGAACATTGACAAACTATGGACTAGCTCAGTTGTGATGGAGATGAAAAATCAAGTCAGAGAAACAAGAGAAGACAGTGAGATGGCCACGGGTCAAAGGAAATAAATAGGTTGAAGACTGATTCAGAAGCAAAGTGCTTGATTATGTTTATAACATCCTTTATTCATCTCAGCATGCATCATCAAGGACCAGGTAAAAATGCCAGTGGGGCAGGCAATTATGGATTTATCTCGTTCTAATGAGAGACAATTGAAATAAAGCCACCTAAGTTAACTACTTGTTGAATATTGTTTGTTTCATCTGAGTTTTCCCCCCACTGTGAATAATTATATTATTATTCTTACTGAAGAGAGGAGAGAACATGGTGGCAGGGAAATACTACTTTCCCATGGCTCCATAGAGTAAGTGGCATAACAAGGATTTGAGCTGATGCACTGTGTTAAGAGATAAATATAATGACACAATATCAACAAATCAAGACACAACAAGGGAGGAACTGTTAATGATACACTTACTTCTTGGTAGGTTATCACCGAATATGAGACCACATAAATATCAGTCTCCTCTGAATTCACCATTGATGCTACTCATTACCCAGGCACCTAAAGTAATACATGAGCAAGGATTTTTTTCCTGCTTTTTTTTTGTACCAAATAATTTTGTTTTAAAGATGTTCTTATCTCACAGAGCTACAGTGTTCCATTCTAGTTTGAGTTTCAAAAATTCTAGCTACATGCTATTATGATTCATTGCTTGCACTGAAAGTTTTGTGGGGGGAATGAAAGACGTTAGTGAAAAGACTCACAATTCTACTTAGGAGGAGCGTTTTTAAAAATGTGCCCAGAAGAGGCAAATAGAGAGACACAGAGAGTGTAAGTGCTTGTATTGGGCTGGGACAGAAGGGAGAGCAATGGAGAATGATTATGGGGTCTACTTTAAAATTTTATTTGCTTCCTTATTTTTATTTTATGTCTATGAATGTTCTGCCTGCATGTATGTAAGTGCACCACATACATGCAGTGTCCTTAGAAGCCAGAAAAAGGTGTCAGATCCCATGGATTCCAGCTATGGATGGTTGTTAGCTGCCATGTGGGTGCTGGGAACTGAATCCACATCCTCTGGAAGAGCTGCCAGTGCTCTTAACTGCTGAGTCATCTCTCCAATCCTGGCATTTAATTAAAAATTTAATTATTTATTTTTATTTTTTATGTGATGAGTGTTTTGCCTGCCTGTAAGCACACTGTATGTGTGCAATGTCCATGGAGGCCAGAAGAGGGTGTGGATCCCCTGGAACTGGAGTTAAGGATGGTTGTTAGGCATCATGTGGGCAATGAGAAACAAACCCAGGTCCTCTGGAAGAGCAGCCAGTACTCTTAACCACTGAGCCATCTCTCCAGCCCCCTGGCATTTAGTTCTGTGATGATAATGTCCTCAAATGTATAGTAATGATGGGTGTGCAACTTTTTGATAATACTAAAAGTTATTGAACTTTCCATTCTAAATGAGTGAATTATGTGATAAGTGATTTTTAGCTCAATATGTTGTTTAGAAATAAACATTAGTAGTTATATACAAAGAACCAATAGTTTGAATAACACATTAAAAGCCACATGACAATTTTTATACCTCAGGCAGTCTGTATAAGTGAGACGATACTTTCTGGGAGAAAAGCTTTCCTGTGAATAGTTCTTTCTGTATTTATAATTCCAAGTGTAATGGTAGTCTAAGCTGGAAATACTAGTAAATTTCCTTTACAATTACATAGTTCTTTAATAAAAATTCTCATAAGAGAAGCTCAACAGAACAAGGAAATAAGATTTTATTTTCTTCCCAAAACATTTGTCATTTAGTGTGAAAGGTCTAGTTTCTCTGTATTTTCCATTTGTTTTGTATGATAGACAATAAAAAGTGACAAGAATGTCCACACTGTATGAAGTTAAGGAAAAAAAAGTCTAATTCTAGTGTTCTGGGTAATATGAGGTTCTATCTAATTGCAGGTTTATTGAAAGTGCTTGGTCATTAAAATACTAATTCCTTCTCATTACACCTGCCTATGGATGTGGACGTTGAAGGCATTGGACATGAGTCAGCATGTATCAGATCACTTCTGGACAGAATTTTTCTAAAAAATCTAGTTATGCATAGGGAGTTAATAATTTACCATTTTCTTTTTATTAATTAGGCTATTCTTGTTGGATTTTGAATGTTTGATTATATTTTAATGGTATTAAAATTAGAAATGGAAGAGAGTTTCTACTACAATTAAATTTAATTTCTTTGAAATTCATTCCTGCTTGGGAAATGGAAATTATCCATATCTTATAGGAGTGTTATAAAGATAAATAAGTAATAAAGTGCCTGGTAAATGTTGGAAATATGGAAAAAGCTCATTTGTTCCCCCAAATTTATATGTTAAAACACTAGTCCCCAAAGGGATGATATGAAGAGAAGGGTTCTATGCAAGGTCATTAGATCATGAGAATTGAGCCTCTATCATGGGATTAGTACCCTTCTAAGAAGAGGCTTCAAAGAGCTTCCTGTCTGCTCTTCAGCATGTGAGGATAGAAGAGGACAACCATCTGAAGACCAGGAAGAGAGCCTTCCCCAGAACTGAGACATGCTGCCATCCTGATCTCAGACTTCCCAGCCTCTGAACTGTGAGAAACAAGTTTCTAATGTGTAAGCCAGCCAGTGTATAATATTGGAGGCAGCAATAGCTTTGCTATGGTGCCTATGTTTGGTACACCCACGATGTCATTCTGTGTTGCTGATTGTGTTTTCCAAAGATGGTTTTGATAACAGCCTGCATTCCATGTGTACTGTCCTTCACTGTGATGCTGACATGTTTTCAAAGTCCCAGTGACTCTCTTTGAAAATGGAGGGCTCCTGGGACTACCCTGGCCAAGAGTATGGCAGAAGTGTTGTTATACAATTTATAAAGCTAATTAAAAAATGTGAGAAATTTCTGCTGTATGCTCTTGGGATATTTACTTTCTAGAAAGTCATTTCCTGAAAAACAATCCACCTGCTCTGAGATTCCATTCTGTAAGGAGCCCAAAATCTACCCCATGTGCAAATACCACATTAAGAGACTGAAACAAATGAAAGAGTGTGTGTGTGTGTGTGTGTG
>NW_008329033.1:348739-365462 GCF_000622305.1 Nannospalax galili
AGAGAGAGAGAGAGAGAGAGAGAGAGAGAGAGACACTATCTCCTAGCTGTCCCGGGCTCCATTTCACAGACTCCTCCAGGCAATGTTTAGTTGCCACCAACAGAAGAGATCTGAAGCCAGAGCTACAAAGACTTTCCTGAATTCCCGACTCAGCAGTTTTGTAAGTGTAAGCAAATGTCTTAACAGTAGTTATTTGTTCTTCAGATGGTCATAAGCATTCTGCTTTTATTATTTGAAATGGCATAAGGTGGTTCCCTGTGACATGTGAAATGGTATAACAAATAACATTTTACTGAGCAAATCCCAAGTTTGCTTTTATAGTTAAAAGGTGTTATATCCCAGGCTGGCAAGATGGCTCAATGGTTAAGAACACTGGCTGTTCTTGCAGAAGATCCTGGTTGAATCCCAGCACCCACATGGCAGCTAACAACTGTCCATAACTCTAGTTCCAGGGGATCTGACAGCCTTTTCTGTCCTCTGTTGAGCATTGCACAACATGGGTGCACTTACCTACGTGCAGGCAATACATGCATACACATAAAATAAAAATAAAATATTTAAAAAAAGGTGTTATATCTCTCAGAAGCATGGACTTTCCTTAGATTATCCATTTCACCTGTATATCAGGGGTTATCACTCATGTTTTAATACCATTTTATATCTCAGAAGAGGATTATTATTTATTATAGTTGTATTTTATCGATCTGTTTGAAATCTAAGCTTAGAACTACCAAGTCTAAGTAACATCTTCAAAAAATTACTGACATTGTCAGGGAGAGTTTGAAATTCAAGTCTGAGCATATCAGAGCTTCTTCAAGTCCTCCTCTCTTTCCATACATCTAACCATTGACATTTACAAGAATGGGTGTTCTGTGTCTTCTCCACAACTACACTCCCTAGAAGTCTGTAGGATGCTCAGAATCCTGCTGCACCTATAAGAAAGCATCACCCAACAGATACAAAAATAGTATTCAGTCTCATTAAGTTCCTTGTATTTCTGTAGTTGGATTCACTTTAGACGATCCTGCTAAATTTCAGTGTGGCTGAAACAATAATTTAATAGGAACAGATATAGTCTTTTATTGGATGTAGGTATGTGTATGTATGGGTGCAGGCGAGAGTGCAGAGGTCATGGTGGGGAGATGCTGGACTTGTGGAACTGCACATCAGGAGCCTTGTAAATGCAACACTGTTGGGGTGCCAGACTTTTTCTTTTTTTGTTGTTTTTTAAAAATATTGTTATTATAGTTGTGTTTTATGTATGAGTGTATTGCACCAGTATTGTGCAAAACTCAAGAAGGCCAGAAGAGAGCGATGGATCCCCTGGAACTGTAGTTACAGGTGGTTGTTAGCTGTCATGTGGGTGCTGGGAATCAAATCCAGGTCCTAGGCAAGAGTAGTCAGTGCTCTTAACCGCTGAACCATCTCTCCAACCCCCTTTATTTTGTTGTTTTTTTGAGACAAGTTCTCTTATAGCCCTAGCTGGCCTGGAACTCACTAGGTAGACCAGGCTGACCTTGATTTTGTAGTGATCCATCTGCCTCTGCCTCCCCTGTGCAGAGATTAAAGACACATGCCACCACACTCAGCTACTTTTACACTTTTTAATACTAGGATAAGAATACTTGTACAGCCTTTCTAGCTAATTACATTTATTAACTACTCCTAATCACAAAAATGAAATATAATTCCTAATATCCTTAATGCTATTTTGCTAACATTTTGGTGGCTATTTAGGCAGTGATAAATGGAACACTTGTTAAAAGCATCTTTGGGCCGGGTGTGGTGGCACACATCTTTAATCCCAGCACTCGAGAGGCAGAGGCAGGTGGATCTTTGTGAGTTCGAGGCCAGCCTGGTCTACATAGTGAGTTCCAGGACAGCTGGGGCTACAGAGAGACCCTGTCTCAAAAAGACAAAAAAAAAAAAAAAAAAAACATCTTTGGAATGTGGACTCCCGATTAGGGACCTACAGAAGCTCAAAGCACCCAAGTGTGAATTACTGCTCAGAGTACTGCACATATTAACTAACTGCCCCAAGGAGTTGATTACAGTTAACACAATCTTTTTTCTCTCTCTCCCTCTGTTCCCTTCCCATGGTTACTTAGGTGACTATTGCAAAACTCTGTTCCTAATAATTTAATACCTCACATGTATTATATCAAGTAAAATCTAAAATACTTTTTTTGGACCACCAAGTAGCTTTATGATCTACCCTAAACTAAGTTCTTACCTGATCTATACCTCCCCTGACTCACTAGCACCAGTCACACTTGCCTCTTTTCTGTAACACCATCTAACTTGCCTGTCTGGAACAAGCTCTCCCACAGTCCAGGCAGCTCCTTTTCATGGTCTATCCCACTAGAATAGGAGGTTGTATACATAGGAAATTTTCTGTTTAGTTCTGTGCTTTATCATTGGCACCTAGTCTGGAAGATGATAGCTGCTCTAAAACGTTCTGTTGAATTCATAGACGAATCAGCATTCATCCAAATGGCACTGCTTTATATTCCACTGTGCGGCAGTTTTTCTATTCATACTGCATGCATATAATATTTGAAAAATGTTTGTTATAGCTTTTATTTTTAATATTTTATTATTTTTATTTTATGTGTATGAGTGTATTGCCTGCATGTATGTGAGTGCACCCATGTCAAGCAATGCTGCAGAGGTCAGAAGAGGGCTTCAGAGTCCCCAGAAATGGAGTTAAGGATGGTTCGTAGCCACCATGTGGGTGCTGAGAATCGAACCCGGTCCTCTGCAAGAGCAGTCAGTGCTCTTAACTGGTGAGCCATCTCTCCAGCCCCTTGTTATAGCTTTTAAAACTCACTGAAACTCTGGAGGATGATGCTTAAGTGATTCTTTGAAATGAAATCTGTGCCACAGAATTAGCTGGTGACAGGCTGGACAGTAACTATTGACAGCTAGTGCTGCTTCCAGACCTGACCCCTTTGACAGTCATCTTCCTACCTGTTGTACTTTTTAAAAGCATATTTACAGAGCACAGTGTGTCAGGCACCATCCAAGCAATACACATGTCCTCAAGAAATATAATGAAGCAGTTAGAAACAATCATGGGAAATGCAAAATAAATTCAGAATTCAGTGGTGTGGTAGAAGTGGTCCCTGCTGGTATGTGAGAGCTGATTGTTAAATTTCCAAGAAATTTGCAAGCTCACTATTAAAACAGCTGCTGTTAAAATTGAATATGTTAACTTATGATGAAATAAGTTATATTAAAAACAGGCAATATGTTCTATCCTTCTCTAATCATCTGTGCTTTGGAGATTATATCTGTTGCATCTGTGTAGTGGAATTATCATATAATGATGGCTAATGTGTATCTCTTTCCAACTCTTCAACCAGTGATATCCCATTGACAGCTTAACAAAAGCTATGACTTGAATATTTACACCAGGGAAGTTGCCAAGACCATGATTTTCCTCTCAGAGAGCCAGTTGTAGACATTTACCAGCACAACATTCTTATTAGAGTATACCGAGGACACAGTGTCTCCTAGGGAACATCGGTAAGTGACCTGAGAGAGAGAGAGAAAGTGAAAGCCTCCCAGAGGGTCAGAAGCATTCTTCACAGAGAGTAGAGAGCAATTACTTCCAACAGCAAGGGAGACCAGGTGACACAGCACTCACCCTTGTCAATGGGCATGGTCATTTTGCCTATATAGCTTCTTTCCTTTAGGTCATTTTCTCTGGACAATATACACATGCACAATAAGTATGTGTAATGAATAACATTTCTTTAAACATTTTTTACTATGGTAAATCTTACTAAACACGAGCCTTAGTCTCATCAAAAATATTAAGGGGGACTAGAGAGATGACTCTGCGGTTAAGAGCACTGGCTCCTGTTGCAAAGGACCAGGGTCCAGTTCCCCACATGTTAGCTAACACCCAGCTATAACTGGTTCTAGGGGATCTGATGCCCTTTTCTGGACTTGTGGGAATTGCACACACAGGTGCACTTATAGACATAAAATAAAAATAAAATAAATAAAAATTAAGTTTATAGCTGAGCGTGGTTGCACATGCCTTTAGTTCCAGCACTCAGGAGGCAGAGGCAGGCAGATCTCTGTGAGTTCAAGTTCTACATAGTGAGTTTCAGGCCAGCTGGGGCTACCCATGTTGCAGCATATTGGAGAATAGCCTTCCTTTAAAATGGCAAACAATGTTCCAGTATATGTGTATACACATCTTCATTATCTGTTCAGTTCTTGGTAGACTTTTGGCTTGTCTCTACATTTTGAACACTGTGAGTAATGCTGCAGTACACATGACAATGCAGACTTCTCTCTGAAGTTCTGATTTCAATTCTTTTGGAAAAATACTCAGAACCAGCATTGCTGGCTTACATGGTAGCTCTGCTTTTAATTTTTTGAAGGAAACTCCAGAATGTTTTCCACCACAGCTGCATCATTGACATTCCCACCAACAATGTACAAGCTTTCCCGTTCCTCCTCATCCTCTCCCACAGTTTATAAAACATATAAAAGCCATCCAGATTGGGGTGAGATGATACCTCACTGCAGTTTGATTTGCATTTTATGACGATTAGTGGAACTGATCATCTTTTCAAATAGCTGTTGACTGTTCTTACGTCTTTAATGCATAAGCATTTATTCAAATATTTTATTTATTCAAAACCAGAATCTTGCTGCCCAGATGTCCTTCAACTCCTGGCCTCAAATGATCTTTCAGCCTCCACCTCTTGAGTATCTCGAACTATCATAACTTGCTATCAACGCCATTTTTAAATTGTGTTATTTGTTTTTTTACTCTTTATTATTTCACAGTTACACACACACACACACACACACACACACACACACACACACTACTCTGATACATTTACCTCGCATTTTCCTCTCTCATCCTCCTTCTACTCCTGCTGAACCTCTTCTGCCCAAAAAGTCCCCCTTGTACTTTCATGCCTTTTGTGTGTGACCCACTCTCTTTAATCAGGGTTGCTTGCATGAGCATGGGGGGTTTTTACCTAAGCAAGAACAACTTACTTATGACTGCACCACTGAGGAATATGATCCTCCCCTTCAGCAGCCATTAACTGTCTTCAGGTTCTCAGGGAGGGGTGGGGCCTTCTGAGTCCCTTCTATGAGTCCCCATCTATGGTGGGCTGTTAACAGGTGTCAGTACTAGGAGTTTTTATATATTTTGGAAGTTAACTCTTTATCAAATACATGGTCTTACAAATATTTTTGCCTATTCCATAGGGGAATAGGAGAAATAAAATACTCATTAAGAACTGAGTATGCCATACATGTATACATAGACAACATAGGATATAAAACTCCTCTTTAATTAGGGCTGGAGAGATGGCTCAGTTGTTAAGAGTGCACATTTCTCTTCTAGGGGACCCAAGTTTAGTTCCTAGTACCTATACCAGGGAGCTCACAACCACCTGTAGCTCTAGCTCCAGGGGACTTGATGGCATCTTCTGTCTTCTGCAGGCTTACACACATGTCATACAAACATGCACACACATACACACAAATATTTTAAAATACATTTTTAGTTATTTTTATTTTATGTGTATGAGTGTTTTGCCTGCATGTATGTAAGTGCATCAAGTGTGTACAATGCCCACAGAGGCCAAAAAAGGGCATCAGCTCTACAGGAACTGGAGTTATGAATGATTGTTAACCACAATGTGGGTACTGGGAATTGAACTTGGGTCCTCTAGAAGAACAGCAAGTATTCTTAACTGCTGAGTCATCTCTCCAGCTTCTAAAAATAAATCTTAAAAAATTTCTTTAATGAATACAAGGTTTACACATGGAATAAAGTGAATACCATGAAAAAACACTTAAACAGGTATGAACAGTTTTATATTAAAAATTTTATTTCATGAAATTAACAAGTCTGTGCTCAAGATACAAACCTCAAGATTTTCTTTAGACTAGAAATACTAATCAAAGTATGAGTTTGACAAAATAAGTAAAGAAAAAAAATTAAGTTTTATTTTTTTTGACCACAAAAAAATGTCCCAGATACTACGATGCTATATGTAGTTAGATGTGCAGATGATGTAATGCCAGTATGAACCATCAGGACAAATGTCATAGGGCCCACATGGGATGATGTCACCTGATAAGTCAGTAAAGTCTAAGCTAAATTTTTAAATTTTGTGTTAAATTTTTTTATTTTTTTAATTGTATGGGATGCCATTTTATTATAAGTTCTTGTTTTATATTCAGAAAAACTAATATGACTGAAAAAATTTTACATGCTTAAAAATTATTTTGTTGTTCTTAAGTACTGTTCTGGAAGAACTTCTGTTAGTGGACTGGGTCAAGTAGTGTTGCCTCCTACAGACATACAGAAATATCAGATAAAGGGGGGAGGGAGTATCACTCTGTGGTACAGCATGTATAAGGCCCTGGGTTCAATCCTTAGCCTCCAAAGGAAAAAACAAAAAAAAAGACAAAGCAGGACAGCAATAAAATAGTGTTAGATTTGAAATCAAATAAGCAAAATCTATGTTGACCAGAAACAAAGAAGGAATGCAAATACAGACAGGTAAACAATAGATACTAAAGATGTCTCTTTAGATCTGTCACTGATTCATCAATAGCTGTTGAAGATAAGCTAATAAGCTAATAAAAATTTCAAATTATAAGTGAAAATGATCCATACAGAGTCAAAGTTTCAAGGAAGGAGAGTTATTGTTCTCGGAGCTGGAGAGATGACTCAGCAGTTAAGAGCAGGTACTGGCAGTGGACCCGTATTTAATTCCCAGCACCCATGCTAGGTGGATCACAAATGCCTATAACTCTGGCTTCGAGGGGATCGGACACTTCTGGCCTCCAGGGACATCTGCACTCACATACACATACCCCCCCTCCCCATGAACATAGTTAAAAATAAAAATAAATCTTAATAAAAGAGTTATTCTCCAAACCCAAGAAAATAAAGCAATGAGATAAGACGCATAATAATAAACATGATGATGAAACTATGCGTTTGAAGTGAGAGACAAGAGCAACGTCAGTAGTGGATGCAGTAGTGTGCGCTCAGAGTCTTTCTCTCCATCTACATCCTTTCTGTTTCCTTTCTATAGGAGCACCGAGCCAGTCCCCCAGCTGTTGAAGTGTTGGCAGCTCTCAGCTGAGCCCATCTCTGGAAAGAGCGGTACTTGGGGAGAGCTGCTCACGTGGGTCATGCATACTTCCAATAGCTGATTCCTATAGGGTCATGAAGACGCTGCTCTGTTAGCCTAATCCAGCATTGTTTGAGGGAATCTATTCTATCTTCACTGTTCCTAGTAGGATTAGCTGGGTCCCAGGGTTCCCACTAGGGCCTGATGGGACTCAGAGTTCCAAGAGGATCTGAGGAGACCTGTCCCACAGTGCCATCTGGGACCCAGAGCTCCTGATAGCAGCTGGGCCCTTGTCTCTTCCCTACCTTTCAACTTCTCCCACTGCCCAGACCGGCTTTGGTCTTTCCTCTCACAGATGTGGATTCCAAGAGCACTCTTCTGTAAACCTCATGCACGAGCATCTTCATACCCTTTCTCCTGTATTGTCCGTTGCTTTATCCAGTCTTTTGTTATTGACCCTGTTAGCTTCACTTATTAGTTTAAATTTTTCTTCTGCTCCCTGCACTCTTTTTGTTTACCCTAAAATTCTTTAAAAGAACACTTGGTCTTTCAAGACTCATTCAGACTGTTGGGATTTGGGGCCATAAATTCCTACTTAAGAATGAGGTTTCTAAATGATATTTAATAGCATTAACTATGTATCAAGTATTCCAAGGCCATTATATAACCAGTACCTCTGATCCTGTTGTGGGCTGCATTGTGTCCCCTCCAAATTCATTTGTTGAATTCATTACCTTTCTTTACAGGTTCCCACTATGTAGCACAGGCGGTCCTTGATTTCATGGTCATCCTCCTGCCTCAGCTTCCCAAGTACTTCAAATATTTTCTATTATTCTATTTTTGGTTGGTTTGACCTTTTCCAAAGTTAGGGCCGAACAAATTTCCTCAAATCTTGGCTGGAGGAAAGAAAACTTTTGAACATTGACTTAATGGATTCTGAGAGAAATGAAAGTCTATAGAGCTAATGTGTGCAGTTTTTTGTTTGCTTGTTTGGCTGGTTGGTTTTCTTTTTTGGTCTTTTTGAGACAGGGTTTCCCTCTAGCCCTAGATGACCTAGACCTCAGTATGTAGACCAGGCTGGCCTTGAACTCACAGAGATTCTTCTGCCTCTGCCTTCCAAGTGCTGGGACTACAGGCATGTGCCACCACGCTTGGCAAGCAGATTTTTCTCAATTTTTAATTAAATTTTTGTGTATTTCACAAAGAACATCTCAAACAATCTTAATCATCTTTATACCCTGTCCCCACTGGCACCCTCCCATAACCCCCACACACACACACTGGAGCCCATATACTCTGTCATCCCTGTTAAGGCCAGGCTTGACTGGTTTGTCAGTGTCCCCAGCTGTTCCCCAGTGCAAGTCTGTCCACTGAGTCTAGTCAACCTATCTAGAGTCCCTTGTTTTAGGAAGATCAACTCTTCCTCATCTAGCAGCAATCAGTTGCCAACATTCCTTCAGATAAGATTGAGGTCTGTTCTTCATTTTCCCAGTCCGTGTGTCTAGCTAAAGGCTATATAACAAGAAACAGTGCAGACAGGAGATACCTTCCTTTGAGTTGTGAACAGTTTTGAGATCCAGAGGACAAGCTTGGGCTACCAGCACTTGCAAAATGTAAATGCAGCAGCAAACAAGCTGTTCTTGGAGGTGTCCAGGACTGCCCCTCCAAACTTCTTGGAATATTATTTCTGGTTTCTTGAACATTCAAGACTTTTCATTGTTTTAATCTCTGAAACCATAGACCTGGAAATGGGGCACTGCTGCTGTCAGCTCCGAGTCATACGGACGGAAGAAACTCCACCACAGCCTGTCACATCAGCATTAGGCCACAAATGGAAACGTGAAAATTAATGGGAGTAAATTACAGAAGCTGTTCACAGAAAAGTCCAGGGGCTTTTCCAGATTCTTCCTTTTCCTCTCAACCCTCTCTGAGCATCCTATGTATCATCATGCAATGACAGTGATGCCTGGCCTTCATTTTTAATGGCCGTGGCTTATGATAACTTCATGCTTATGGCTTAAATATTATTTAGTTGCCATGAGTATCTTGCAGGATGGTTTACCAAACAGAAACCTCTCTCTCTCTTTTTCCACTTTCTCCCCTCTTTCTTCCCTCCCTTCCCCCCTCCTTCCCTTCTTGCCACTTCCTTTCCTCCTCCCTTCTTCTCTGCTTTCTTCCTTCATTTCTTGTACTTAAAAAAAATATTTTATTTATTGTTTTTATTTTATGTGTATGCGTTTATTGCCTGCATGTATGTGAGTGCACCTGTGTCGTGCAATGCCTGTGGAGGACAGAAGAGGCTGTCGGATCCCCTGGAACTGGAGTTACGGACAGTTGGACAGTTGTTAACTGCCATGTGGGTGCTGGGATTTGAACCCAGGTTTTCTGCAAAAGCAGCCAGTGTTCTTAACCTGCTGAGTCATCTCTCCAGCCCCCCTTTTATTTTTTGAGACAGAGTCTCAGTATGTATCTCCGGCTGGCTGGGAGCTCACTATGTAGGCCTGTAGGCCAGGTTGGCCTCAAACTCACAGAGATCTGCCTGCCTCTGCCTCTGAAGGAAGTGCTGGGATTAAAGGTGTGCACCACCATGCCTGGATTTATTTATTTATTTATTTATTTATTTATTTATTTATTTATTCCTCTTTCTTCCCTCCCTCCCTCCCTTCCCTCCTACCTTCTCTTTCTTCTTGGGCTCTCATACTGAAATATACTCCCACCCAAAAAAACAATACACTGTATAGAGTAAGTTGTGAATAGTTCTGCATTTTTATGTTTGTTCTAAATAGTCCATAGTCTGGAACAAGAAAATTCTCTAGGGATTCTTATCATTTCAATCTCTAAGAAGAGGTTGTCACAGGCAGACAGGGTTCAAATCTAACTTCCATTGTGTTAAATAAGGTGCCATTGATTTTGCTAACTAGAGAAGAACCATTGAATTTGTCAAAAAAGTAAAATTCAATAAAATGGGGCTTCCAATTTCTAGCTGGAGAAAAAGTCTCCTGGTGTTTTTCAGTCATTATGCAATTGAGAAGAGACACACAGAGAATGCTTTCTTTGTGCTAGAGCTAGAATAACGTGGAAAGCCACCAACCTTGGACAAATTACTCTACTTTTCTAAATGCGTTGAGGTCTGCATTTAATTAATTAATGAAGTGAGCCGTACTATTTTCATAGCGGCAGTGATTTTAACAGTGTTCCTTGTGAAAACATGAAAAATTTTAGTTTTAGTTCTTGTTAAAATAAGATTTTACTAACTTTCTATTAGAAGGCTGAGAGGAACAGGGCAGAAGTTCTTCAATACAGTCTCTTCAAAGTGACGCCTTTTAAATAATATTTAAATAAAACTTAAAAGGTGACATGATGACATGGTTGTTAAGACTGCTTTGAACTGTCCCTAGCTCTTCAGTTAGGGGTGGGGGTCTCACGATCCCCTTCACACTCCACGTTGATTGGCTTGATCTGGTGCAGGTCATGGGCAGACAACCACAGCTGCTGTGAGTTCATGAATACAATTGTCCCATCTTGTCCAGGTAACATGGTTTTGCTTTAGTCCTCCTCAACATCTGGCTCTAATTATAATCTTTCTAACCCCTTCTTCCACAATAGCTCCTGAGCCTTGGGACAGTTGATGGCTTCTGGGGGAGGGAGAG
Organism: Nannospalax galili; assembly: GCF_000622305.1. NCBI lineage: Eukaryota > Metazoa > Chordata > Mammalia > Rodentia > Spalacidae > Nannospalax > Nannospalax galili. The sequence continues at coordinate 359,520 of NW_008329033.1, forward strand.
TCAGTAGGTTAACCAGTGCTCCAGTGTATGGCCCTGCACCCAGAAGTATATGGACAGCATGAATTGAAGTTGATGGTTATTAAATTTCAACAATAAAAGGGATATTGGGGAGGTGGGGAGGTGGGGGTAGATCTGGGAGGAGGAGTTGGGAGGTGAATGTGATTAAAATACATTGTATAAAGTTCTCAAAAATATATTTAAAGAAGACTATTGTGATGATTAAGATTGAGCTGTTCTGTATGATATACACAAAAATTCAATTTAAAAAATGGGAAAAAAAATCTATTGAGACAGTCTTTACAGGAAGCATTTGAAAGTAAGATTGACAGGCTTCTTCTGTCTGAGCCACTCCTAAATTTTCCTCTACAAATTTCCTCTCACTGTTAGGAAGGATATGTTTAGCCTGCTGTTGTTTGAGTACTTTCGTTGTCTAGGTTTCAAGTGTTTTATAAACAGAGTCTACCCTCTTCATTCAGGAGCTCTGCATTCAACCAACCTAGACTGAAAATGTATAGGAAAAATGCCTCTGTTGTACATGTACAGACTTTTTGTCACAATTTCCTAAGCAACACGATATTATACATATTTACACAGAATTTACATTGTATAATGTATTATAAGCAGTCCACAGTTAAAAGTACATTAGTGGCCGGGCGTGGTGGTGCACACCTTTAATCCCAGCACTTGGGAGTCAGAAGTAGGCGCATCTTTGTGAGTTCGAGGCCAGCCTAGTCTACATAGTGAGTTCCAGGACAGCTAGGGCTGCAAGGAGACCCTGTCTCAAAGAAAAAAAAAAAAAAAGTACATTAGGGAATATGCATATATGCAAATACTATGTCATATTATATATTTTATATAAGGATTTTGTAATGTATGAGTGTTCTAGAACCAGTTCCCTATGGATATCAAAAGATGGCTCCCTCTCTGTCTCTCTGTCTCTCTCTGTCTCTCTGTCTCTCTCTGTCTGCCTCTCTCTCTATATGTACACACACACACACACATACATATATATATGAAAGCACCTTTATGAATCTTACTGAATAAATGTAATATGTCTTAGCTGAATGCTGCCTACATGATTTAACATTGAGATCCAATAAGCTTTCATGGGCTTTGCTTTCTTCTCCCTTGATACAGACAAGAACCAGCTTCTGGGTTTGGTCCCTCCTGTTTACCATTAAAATGCTAATCACCCATTCAAGCTCTTAAGGTCCTCTGAGGAAGGTAACACCCCTGCTCCTATGATCTTAGCTGGACCACTAGAATCTTTCACTACATGAAGTGAGACTTCTCAGTGACTTTAGTTCTGATCCATTTTGCCATTCCAACCAGAAGATTGGCAATTTCTAAACAGGACACAGAACTCTGCTTCCCATGGAAACTGCCACCCAATCACACTTTATTTTATTTTTTTAACTATTTATTTAGTAACCACATTTCATTACATTTCATTACAACGGCATTGACATATTCAATAACAATTTCCTGAGCTAAGATGCATCTCTTTCAAAATTGACTGTAAATTTTTAGGTTTACAGTTGAATTAATAATTATACAATATTTTTCTCAGTATAAACCCTATAAGACATAAAATTGAGGTTTTAATCTTTAAAAAAATTTCTATTTCATTATTAAAATACACAGTTTCATACAGAAAAATTCATTTTTAATGCAATTTAGCCTCTCGTCATTTGATAAAAATACAAATTTACGGAGTAGACTTCTCTGGTCAATCTGTACATTTTTTATAGTTTCCGTTTTAGCCCATCTGTTTTACACTGTAAATATGCATTGCCATACAAACGTTTTTTGTCTTAAGCATTTGCTGTTGCTTAACGACCCTGTGTTCTTTCCTGGTGAGAACACTCCTCTCAGCCGCTCACAGTATGCTTCATCTTTCAAGAAATCGTGAGTAGAGTTTTATGAATTGTCGTGTTGCTGTTCAGTTCATTCACTCAATACTTGCTAGAGCTAAAGTACTTCATCAGATGTTCATACTGTCCAATACCCCGAGATGACTTCAGCACACTGCTGTTTTTTTTTTTTATAAACAGATGTTTGACATATGTTTAAATGACTATTGATTTCATATTTTTTATTGTGTCTTTTCGAATAAGCTTGTGTGAAATTACTAATCTTCAAACTCCTGTAATTTTTTGAAGATAAAATAAATCGTTTTTGTAATACATTTTTTAAAAATTTGTTGATTTTTTTGTGTGTATATATCACATAGAACATCCCAAACCATCTTATTCAACTATACACCCACACTTTAAACTCAAGGACTGTAACTCCCTCCTGGAGTAAGGCCAGACCTGCCTTTGACCTCAAAACTTCAAATCCCCCACCAATCACCACTAGAACTAACTATCTATTTTATTCCTATCCTAGCCCTGAAACCTTTCAAGCTATTAACCCCTCTCTGGGCAAGAGCCATTCAGAAAAGAAAGGCCATATTATTTCTACTTGAAAATATAATCTTCTTTTATTAATGGATCCATTTAGCAGTAGGAAAAACTCGTTAAAACCAATATTTTCTATTTATTTATTTTTTATTTGTTTGTGTGCGTGTGTGTGCACGTACACACACGCGCACCATAGTGTACATGTGAAGGTCAGAGGACAACTTCTGGAAGTTGATTCTCTCCTTCCACCATGTGGATTCTAAGGGCTCGAACTCAGGTCATCAGGCTTAGTGGCAAGCACCTTTACCCGCTGGACTGTCTCACTGGCCCAGCATATCAATTTTTGACCATTTATCAATGATTATAGGCTATCATCAACATAATAAGATGGCAAATTTAGTTGCAGTTGAAGTTCTAGACAGCAGTTATAACTTCACTGCAGAGCAACAAAACACTGTCCTTGGTGTGTTACATACTAATGGATCTAGCAAATGACATCTCTATTGACTAACGTGATAGGAGTCAGTTCATTTTAAAGTAGCTGGGACAGCAGATTCTTTACTGACTTTCTTGAGGGCTATCTATGTCCAAATAGTTTGGTAAAAGGATGCTATGCTAGTGCAGTACCTTGATGAAATCATATGAGGTGGACCTAGTGGGCCACAGGGTGAGCCAGCCCAATGCCAAGGTATGTCATAAGGAAAGGTTTTCTAGTCATCTTGCATAATTGCAACATTCTTTTTAAGTGAGATAGGTCTTTCTACACCTAACCTGGCCCACTGCGAAGGAGGCACATCATTCCGGAAACTCCTTTGCAGTTAGGAGGCTGCATATACCACACATGGGACTGCTGCTCCTGCCACGACTGCTCCTACTGCTTACTCCAAACCTCTAGGGTTGGCAGAGTTGGATAGAGCTGAGACCGAGCAAAGCAACAAAGGCTTTTCAGCAAGTCCAGGTCTCAGTCTAACTATTTACAAATGACACTCATTTTTATTAAATACTTCTTCCACTGAGAACTCCTGACAAATTCAATGTAGACTCTTAGGTATTTGGAATAAGACTAGGCTCTTCTGAAAGACGGTGAAGCAAAAGTATTTTCTCAGCAGGGAGAACTGTGGGTATTCTTCTTTTTGTCAACTTAATGTAGAAGGGGAAAGCGTGGAGCCTGCATTTATATAAGCTGATTGTCCATTAGTTAAGGATGCAGAGAATCAAAAAAAAAAAAAAGCTTGGTAGAAAGGTCAGGGAGAGACACACACAGGTAAGCCTCTTTTAGTAGGGACAGACCCAGAAGACTGTCTGGGTCTATTAAAGGATATCCAAGTGAGGAATGGGTGTTTTCAATTAAATAAAAAGCTAAGATTTTTCTCTCTCAGGGATGGCAGCTTCTTTCTTCAGCTGTACAATGATTTGTCAAAGGTAGCACGTAAAGTAGACATGAAGGTGGGAATGAAGGGCATGAATGGGCTTCACCAACATGGGCTCACTATCACCACATCTCATCTGTCCACACCATTGCTGGGTGTTTAATCTGCCTTTATAGACACTATTGCTAAATCCTTGATGTGACATTCATGATGCTCAGGCCAGTGTCTTAGAACTATGAAATGGCATCTGAGGGCTTATTTATGACACTACCTGGGGATAAATCCTGTGAGGACAGGGTGCTTTCTGTAGGATGTGGTATATTCTACAAACCCACGGCCAATATAAAGTACCATTTTTCCTAGTACTGGAAACCATGTGTCCAGGAGCCAAGGCCTTATAGTCAGAATGGATTTTCTACCTTTATTTCCAGCTATATATCTGGAGGACACTTTCCTTCACATCTGTGTAATCTTTCACTCTGTGGACTTATTGTACTGGAGGGAAAAATGTATTCACTTAAGAGATATAATTCCATTGAATTTGAAGTTAAGTTTTTTGTTGCATATGTAGGCTGATGAAGAACTAGAAGAGGTTTTTTTTTTTTACTGGCTGTAATTGATTCTGACTACCAAGGGGAAGCTGAGTTTCAATATGCATTGGAAGTAAGGAAGTGAAGTTCCATTTGTGGAGCCTCAGTGAGGGTCTTAGCTATTTTAGACTTTGTTACTCCAAGGCTCTTGCTAACATCCTACCAAGGTGTTTCAGGAGAATAGGGGAAACATGGCATGGTATGGGAAGCAAGCCACTGTAATTAACAACTCAGACCTAGTTATTAGCTGCAGGAACAGAGATTTTAATGGTTATGGCTTATGATATTACTTCTTTTCCTCATATTTCTTCCCACTTCTATGAACAGTAATGCTGGTGGCTAATATTTTAAGTTGGAACTGAATGAATGTTGACTGACAGGCAACTGTGGAAGACTCTTCAGTAGCTAAAGATGACAGTGGTTGCAGAGAAGCCAGACAAAGAAAACTCCAGATCACGGGTCTATCTCCTGCCTTCACCTGTCCTGTGTGAGGATCTTGTGTCTGATATCTCACTGGGTTTGCCCAATAGGAAGGAGGTGGAGAGAGCGACTCCTTCTCTGCTTCTTGCCTGAAGGCTGTAGTTCTGTATCTATTTTCATTGCATTTACAAAGCTCTTTCTTGTCGCTTCGGGCTTAGGGGTAACTGAGTCCCTTCATTAGTACCAGCACCAAGTTATTTCTTATTTGTTCCTACAGTCTTGCCCATGGTAAATAGTCTTTAAATGTTTCTCTTCATCACCTGGTATGAATATAGCCTTCTAGAGCCCTGATTTACATGTCTATTTCATTTGGTCTTTAGGTTTACTCTATGCCATAGTTTGGGTAGGCCCTACCACTTCCATGCTAAAAATATCATCACAGAATATAATAGAAATAAAACCTAAGCAACCTGTTTGATTGTGGGGAGTTCGAACCAGCGACCCCCGTGCTGTGATGATTAGGGATGAGTAAGCATGCCATTCACCAGCCCATGCTGCCCCCAGCACCGGGAACACTCAGGCCCAACAGGGAGCCTAGTCAAGCAGGGACTCATTTATCGCAGGTGTTACAGAGCTTATAAAGGCACCTGGAAATCCCCCTCCCCCCTGAGGGTATATCTTAAGGATGGTCACATGCTGATCATGCACTCCTCAGCAGTGCTGAAGTATCCTTCAGACTTTTAAAACAAGTCAGGCCACGCCCCAGTAACTTCCTCTCGGACCTCTGCAAGGTGGGGCCTTTAGGTCCCCACATTTGATCTGGTTTCTGCCTCCTCCAAATCGACCCCTCATTGCTCCCCCCATATTCTTGCCACACTGTCACTTTAAAAGCCTGACTTGCTTTTTCTTCTGAAGTTTTCATTTCTAAAATCTATGTGCCTTTAATTCGCAGTCTACTTTAAATGTCACCTCCTCAGTCTTTCTTCAATCAAAAGCAGTTATCCAAACATTTATACATCACCCTATATTAATGTTTGTAAAATATCACTTAGTGATATTTTTGTACATCTACAATCTATCTATCTATCTATCTATCTATCTATCTATCTATCTATCTATCTATCTATCTATCTATCTATCTATTTATCATCTATCTAT